>NW_028282948.1:0-12115 GCF_059751285.1 Brachycentrus maculatus | reverse complement strand
TATAATCTAGGTCTTTGTAGGTGTTGTCTTTTTGTACTGAAAATATGTAATACTCTCATGCTCACGTATAAATGCGAATTACTCAAATAGTATTATTACGTTCACATATTAACATAAAAATGCCAATTACTTAATCGTTTTTACGCCTACTTATTCATCATCTTGCTGTTAAGGTATAATCTAGGTCTTTGTAGGTATCGTTTTACTATCTTTTTGTCTTTTTGCGCTGAAAACATGCAAAACTCGCATGCTCTTATGTAAATGCGATTTGGTGAATTATTATTATATTTACGATTATTTATTCATCGTTTCGCTGTTAAGGTATAATCTAAGTTTTTGTAGGTGTTGTAACACTGTCATTTTGTCTTTTTGCGCTAAAAATATAAAGTACTCTTATGCTCACACATCAACATAATAATGCTAATTACTTTATCATTATTATGCAAATTAATTAGTCATATCGCAGTTTAGGTGTTATCTTGGTTTTACACAAGCTGTTTCTCTTATTGCGTTAAATAAAATGAAACTATATAGTTTTCTTATATTCATATATAAATTAAAATAATCTTAACATTATAATAAATATTTCATCATTATCTCACAGTTGAGGTGTAATTCATATATTCGTATGTGTTATTACATATATTTTATTGCACGTAAAAACACGTAATTATTAAACATACTTTTATATTATCTTCTTACTTACTTACTTATAACCCTTATCCGCACCCAATGGTGCATAGGGCACTGCATCGAATTGACGCAGTGTTATCATGATCATTACTTACATGAAGGCAAGGTGATCACTCTTGCGCTTCAGGAACCAATCCAGGGTAATATTAAATAAATATTACAGTGTAAAATCACTAATATTTATTTTCACCCCCCTCTGGGAATCGAACCCGGGACCTCCAGCACGGTAGCTAAACACGCTGACCATTACACCACGGAGGCGGATTATCTTCTAGTTTAAGTATAATTTAGATTTTAGTAATTGTTTTCACGGCGTTTTTTTGGGCTTAAAAAAATATGTACATAACTGTTAAACGAAAATTTATTGCTCCTACACTTTTGAGTGATCTCGTAATAATCGTTTAATTTTAAGCTATAATGCTATCTTTTCAAAAGGATTAAACCTGTTGAACGGTAATGAAATCTCACATTTCATCTGTCAGCCCCATGAAGTAATTCACTGTTTAATCTGCCATCATCGTGAAAATCCAGCAAATCACATTGCTAAATGTATCTCCCGAAATAACCGGTAGGCATTTTGTTCCATATTGACGAGGAAATCCAAGGATAAAGGACATTACGAATGAAATAGATGCCGTCATAAATTAACAGACAGTGGTGTACGTTGCGAACGTATTATAGGAGGGAAAATTTATACGTTTTGTTTGAAATATAGAGCCAGAACTCGGATGTTTCCATTGTAAAGTGCAGTTAATGTATATATATATATATATATATATATATATATATATATATATATATATATATATATATATATATATATATATATATATATATATATATATATATATATATATATATATATATATATATATATATATATATATATATATATATATATATATATATATATATATATATATATATATATATATATATATATATATTATATTTATATATATATATATATATATATATATATATATATATATACATATTTATATTTATATATATATATATATATATATATATATATATATATATATATATATATATTATATATATATATATATATATATATGTATATATATATATATATATATATATATATATATATATATATATATATATATATATAAATATATATATATATATATATATATATATATATATATATATATATATATATATATATATATATATATATATATATATATATATAAATATATATATATACATATATAAATATATATATATATATATATATTTATATATATATATATATATATATATATATATATATATATATATATATATATATATTTATATATATATATATATATATATATATATATATATATATATATATATATATATATATATATATATATATAAATATATATATATATATTTATATATATTTATAACGAACAAACCATCTTTAAGATACCTCAAGCGTCTCTTAATTGACGGGAGAAAATCAAGTTTCCCGTTTGCACTTTAAACAGAATACGAGGACCGGTTTAAAAGTTTTCTTAATTTAAAGCTCAACTTTTCAATTTAAAAGCTCGCAAAATATCAAAAAGTATTAAAAAAACATTTAAAGCTCCGGTTTCGGATGTTGTTTGGGGCTTAGTGTCGGCGGACGGGGCTAAATCTCCCCAACTCGCGAACCACCCCATTATCAAATAGCCTGCAAGCTGGTTTCTGAACGCCATAATAATGCATGTAATAACTGACAGAACCTAATGTACTAAGTATCTACCTGCTTCAAAACATAATAACTTCTTTCCTCTGAACTGGCATCGATGTTTTCAAAGTTTTCCGACTAAAATACTCCGAATTTCAGCTTCACGTATAAATTTTGAACGAATTTCTAAAAATAGTTGCTATCTGTTTTATTGATGACGAAAAAATTGTCTTAACAAAATTATACATGAAAATTATTTCTATGAAATGAATGTAAAATGTTTTAATTACATATGTAATAATTACACACGTAAGAGTTCTAAAAATTATGTTTGATTTATTTTAAAACACCCTTGATGATGCAGAAAAATGATACAGATTCCATCGAAACACGTGACGTATTTTTTTTAAATGCAAATGAACGTGGGAGTAACTTATGTTTTTTTTTTTAATATTGGTCTGATAAGTATTAAAATATATTTATACCAATACTTATTTAAATTTTTAAATTTAAATTTCATATGGTAATACAAATGAAAAAAATTCAACTGTGGAAGTCCAAGAGGGGGGTTTTCGTTCATTACTAAACACAACAAGAAGATTGAAATAAGCCTTGAGATGCTTAGATTTCCATCTTCTTTCATATTAAGAGGAATGATAGATGTTTTACATCAAGTTGAGTCACCTATATTAATATAAAAGATATAGATGATGAAAAGTTATAATTCTCATCTAATACGATTAAAATACGTAGTATCGATCTTCTATCTTTAATATAAAAAGGAATGATAGATGTTTTAATCAAGTTGAGTCACCTATAATTGTCAAAAAGATATAGATGATGACGAGTTACAAATCTCATTTAATATAAGTGAAATTCGTAGAACTGAGCTTCCATCTTTCATATAAAGAGCAAGATGTTTCATATGGAGTTGAGACACCTATAATAAAGTACACAAGATATAGATGATGATGAGTTCCAAATCTCATCGAATACGAGTGAAATGCGTAGAACTGAGCTTCTTTCTATCTTTCATGTAAAGAGCAAGATGTTTCATGTTAAGTTGAGACACCTATAATACCATACAAGATATAGATGATGACAAGTTATAAATCTCATCGAATGCTATTGAAATACGTAGTATCGAGCTTCTAGTTCAGCACTATGGGTAATCCGGTTTAATTTGGGCCCATAACGTGCAATAATAATCTACGGGCCTTATCGCCATACTAGTATCGCTATAGGTCAAAGCTGTTACACCGCGATATTGTGTGTTTGCCAAACTAAGCTGATACGATAATACGGGGTCCGCTGACGTGGGCGAAAATCCTCGCAAAATTTCCTCGCGACGACAGCGCAAATATTATTTTTAGGAATTTTTAAGCATACTTGCAAGATTGGTGTACAACTAGGGTTTGGTGAAAAAAACGCATACAAATATGCACATAGGAAAAAAAGCACACACGGAAAATAGTGCACCTGGGAAAATAATCTCAGATATGGAAAAAAACTACATAGTTATTTCATTATTTTATTAGATATATTGATTAATCTCATGATACAGTACATATGAGTTCACAACACCCATTTATGTTGGATTGAGAAATATTTTAATTAAGCAGAGGAGATTCTTGTATTTGTTTGCAAGATCAGAGTTCCAGATATAATTCAGGGTTCATAAACATAAGATATTCAGGAAAGTATGATTTTCTTTATTTTTATGTTGCTTTAAATTTCATAAGTTACAACATTTTGAGTGAGTAACATTTCGATTCTAGTAACATTTCACAACATTTTGAGTGAGTAACATTTCGATTCTAGGAGACAAAGTAACACTTAAATTAAAACGTAATGGTCAATATTACACTGCGTAAAGTTATCACTTAACCAGCCTATAACAGATCATAAACCCAGTTAATACCCAGACTTATATTCTTTATCTATGTTGAGATCCGTTAAGATACGTTGTCCGCCTCCGTCGTGTAATGGTCAGCGTATTTAGCTACCATTCTGGAGGTCCCAAAATCGATTCTCAGGGGGGGGTGAGAATAAATATTAATGATTTTACACTCTAATATTTATTTAATATTACTCTAGACTCCCTGAAGCGCAGGAGTGATCACCTTGCTTTCATATAATTAACGATCAAGATAACATTGGGTCAATATGATGAGGTGCCCTATGCGCCATTGGGTGCGGATAACGGTTAGAAGAAGATGTTGAGATATCAAAATGTAAAAATAACTCACATTTGCCAAAAACTTAGATTTATGAACAGTTATTTGGACACATTCTGCATCTATGTAAAGTTTGTTTTCTGTGTTTTTTTTTCATCTTCTGAGTATATCGATGCGACCAAGACAGTAAATAATATCACGGATACCGTTCTTATCCACAATAGTTTCCACATAGTTGCAAACTACTCCCAATAACAGAATTCAGCAGAAACTCTTACACGTTTTGTTCGGATAATTTAAAAAAGTTGTCCCTGTCTTTGGAGACTGGTAACATTTACTAAGCGGTCCGAGTCGTGAGAGGGTTTCCTTGTTCGGCCCTCCGCCCCTGGTTTCCAGTGGCGGAGGGGTGTTTACAGGAGCCAGCCGGCCAGCGGCGTAGACAGATTGATCGCTTCCGATAAAAAAACATTTTGAATGTAAAGAAGTGCAGTGCAGTAAGTTGATACTTTAATTAATCATTTTGGAAATAGAACTCTGGTTTCAGCCCAAACAAATGGAAGTGGAGGATGAATGTAGACTGAATGCAGTCGGATTGCCATCTCTCAGACGAATGTGCGGCAAAAAATATATTTTTATCATATTCTTATTCATCTTTATTGAGATACCAAAAATGTAGTTTAATTTTTTTTGAGATCTCATCAAAGATTAAAAAGTCTGGGCATTTACGGGGCTGACGACCGTCATAGGCTGGTTTAAGTGATCACTTTACACACGTGTAACATTCACCAATTTTACCCATTATTCACAACCACAATACTCAAATTCTTGGAAATTCCATATATATACATATATATATATATATATATATATATATATATATATATATATATATATATATATATATATATATATATATATATATATATATATATATATATATATATATATATATATATATATATATATATATATATATATATATATATATATATATATATATATATATATATATATATATATATATATATATATATATATATATATATATATATATATATATATATATATATATATATATATATATATATATATATATATATATATATATATATATATATATATATATATATATATATATATATATATATATATATATATATATATATATTTATATTTATATATATATATATATATATATATATATATATATATATATATATATATATATATATATATATATATATATATATATATATATATATATATATATGAACCAATTTTGAAACATTATTCTTGAATCACTAGAACTTCAAAGATAAAAATGAAAGCTTTTTATTTTTATTTGGACACACTCAAAAAGTTGGATACTTTTTTTAACCTTTAATTAATTTAAATAAAAATATTATTCTCCATTTTACATTTCATATGTTAATATCATACGTTAATAACAAAACGGTCGGATGCCCCAAGAACTTAAACGATGTGTTTTATATGAGGAAAAGCGCGATTCTTCCCTTAGGGATCGGAACGTGAATTTCATTTAATCAAGTATTTATTTTCTGTTTATGAGGTTAAAAAAGTCCGGAAAAAGAGGAAAACGAAAGGGAAGAACTGGAATGGAATAAAAGGGCCAAGGGACAGATTTTATGGATGTTGAACATTTATTTTTAGGATAATTAAATTTGGGTCCAATGCGGAATTTAATAATATTATTTTTGCTGCCTGGTGTCCATTTACGACTGCGAAGGCCCAGTTATTTGGAAAATACGTGTTTACAAAAAAAACTTTTTTTTCCCACACCATTAATAATAGTAATTAATTTGTTTATTTATTCGCCCCGAATGGATTTAGCGCGCAAACATGCTAATATTAATTTGGATAATCATTATTAGTTACGCAAATAATACTATCATAAAAAGTAATCCTGGCCGAATGAAAAAATAAAATTTTGTTGTTACATTTTAGTGATAATACAAACGAGATAAATAAATAAATATATATATATAAATATATATATATATATGTATAAATATATATATAAATATATATTTATATATATATGTATATATATATATATATATATATATATATATATATATATATATATATATATATATATATAAATATATATATATATATATATATATATATATATATATATATATATATATATATGTATATATATAAATATATATATACATATATATATATATATATATATATATATATATATATATATATATATATATATATATATATATATATATATATATATATATATATATATATATTTATAATTTTTACAGACGCATTAAACAGATATACGAATATAGAAAAAAAATAAGTAACACCAAACTTACTTTCTGAACTTAATATTTTACTGCCATACTACTACTTTTGTCATTACCGACATCGTTAATAATAAATTATTAAAAAGACAAATGGAATAAAACACTTTAACTTAATTTCAATGTAAAATTGGAATTTTACAGGAATTATACAATTGGCATCATGTAAAAATCTTTTTTATAGAAAATATGTTTTCCCATAATTTATTTTTTTGTAATTTTTTAAATTATTATCAAGACAAAAACATAATTGATTCGGCAGTCACTTTGTGGTAGTAACTATCCATGTTGAATAAAATAAAACTTGGTGAATAAACTACTATTCCTCATTTCGCTTATTTCGATAATGTTGCAGAGTGCATAGAAACACGTTTTACAATAGATATAATAAGAAATATTAAGAAATATATTAAATTTATTGAGAAATCGTGGTATTTACAAGTGAAACTTAAATTTTAAGCTTTTAATCGCTGAAAAAAATGTCAAAATTGTAACCTTTATTTATCTTGATTGTTGTAAAAGTCGACCATTACAATCAATGGTGCAGACACTGTTACACTCTGGGTCCATTAAATTGTAAAACCCTTAGTATTACTACAAGTAGAGCTTAGAGCTTTAATACCTTAATCCAGCTTCGCTGCGTACGAAGGTCTGAAGATAAATTAAGAATGGAGAAGATTATGTCGTGATTCATTTTAAGTCCAATTATTATTTAACGTGATAAATTTTACGAGATACACAATGAAATCAAATTTAAGTATATCATCTAGTACACAAATGATAGTACACTGAACTTGTACTAAGCGCCCTTGAAATGATCTCTAATAAAAAAGCGTCTAATTTATTTTTTCCGCCTTTGTAGTGTAATGGCCAGCACGCTCGGTTACCGAACTGTAGGTTCCCGATTCGATTCGCATGGGGGTCAAATAGATACAATTGATTTTTTCACTCTAATATTTATTGAATAGTACCCTGGACTAATATATATATTTTTTTTAATGTGTGATTTTACAATGCAATGAAAAATAAAAATCTGTGAAATATTAATGCATTCGAATATATTCAAAACGCTAAGTGACAGCACTGTCAAGAAGCATGAGCTCCGCCATGCGCAACGTTTAATACTGTGTGAGTTGTTGTTACGTTCAACATATCGTGTTCAATCGTTTCAATATAATTGTATAAGTTATAATTAGTTTTTAGGCAACATTTTAAGTGATGTAAAAGAGGTGATAGTGTGCGTTTATTTATTTCTTGAATTTATTTAAGGTAAACGTTTACGGACTTAATATTATCTTAATAAAGCTCCATAGCATAGACTAATAACACTTTGAAAACGATTTGGAGAAATTTGTCCAAAAATACTCTCTCATATGAGGCGCTAACAGTTTTATCTTCAAATTTGTAGCATGTGAAATATTATTATGTGCTTACTTTCTTTTATGGCTGTTTGAAACTTTGTGCTCAAATGGGAAAATATACTCCGATATTGAAATCATAAAATATGAAAATGAGAATTCGTGATCGTGTAATTTTCGGCACGGATATAATAATGTAATAATTAGGTTATAAATATTGTCATGTCTGTTTTAGTCATTTCAAGATGTACTTTTTAATAAAGCTAAAATAAAGTATACGCCAGATTACTAAATAAGAACTTCAAAATAAAATAACTGGTAAATATTGAATAAAATTACTTTTATATATTTTTATATATTTCACTTTTATATATGTAAGTAGCAATAAAAATAATATAAAATAATCATTAATTCGTATAGAAAAGAAGGGCCCCGTAAACGCCCAGACTTCCATATTCTTCTTCATCTTTGATGAGATGTCAAAAAAATCATATGAAAAATAACTCCTATAATTGGAGATGATTCAGATTTGTGAACAATTATTTGATACACTCAAAATGTTGTAACCGGGTGTCTTTTACGCGAAGAGAGATATTTTTATTGGGTGTAAAAATATATGTCCCGTAGTTAGGCGAGTTCTTTCAAATGAATTTTTCCTACACATCAGATGTTAGTGTTATAGTGTACAAATTCCTCCGCTCGCGGATCGATAAACAATATTGTCGGATGCGCCGACAAGACGGGCGACATTTGTCGTACATCCTCGCTGTCGCGCAAAAAGCTCCCTAACAAAGTGGAGCGAAGGATGAAAGGGGATGTCCCGTATTATTACGGGCAACTGTTGCCATTTACTGTGCGAGAAAGATCTGTTACTCCGATAATGAAAATTTGCCCCCTACTTATAATCCGAGATCCGAAGATCGACACATTGCCTAAATGTGGAGCGTGCAGCGTTTTGAAGCGACAGCGAAGACGAAAAACATTATAACTAAATTATTATTTCATTTCTTGAATGTTTTTCGCAGATACTTTGTGGCACATTTTATAAACTTTATAAAATTAAACAACCTTGTTATAACCTATTATTTTTTAGATTTTTTACGGAGTGTGTGTAGGTTTTTGGTAAGGGAATGTAATTGAGTATTTTAATGTTTTTAATGTTTTAGAATTTAGTAAACCCTGGGGATTACAAGGTTCTTGTCGAAATCGGTAGGTTAAAAAGTGTACTAATAATAAAAAAAGTGGTTAAAACAAAGTTGTTTGATTTTATAAAGATTTTTATTTCATTGATTGATGTCACTGTGTGGTATAATCTATTTATTTTTTATTTTATTTTTCGTTTAAGTTTGTAAATACCGCTTTTGTTAAAATCAATAGAAATTCAACAAAAAAAAAAGAATAAAACCATAAATAACTTCATGACAAGCTAAATGACTATTGTCTATGTTCTGACTGATGAAAAAAAAAAAAAAAAAACACCTCCTACCCCATCTTTAACCTTCAACGTCCCAAGAACACAACTCTAAACTTTAAAATTGATATCCAACTTTCTCTGGGAAGTGGGTTATTTTCGCACGAATTTTTTTGCTGTTGCAAAATTGTATTATTAAGATAGAAATTATGTAAAACTAAAACTTACAATCTCATTTTTTTTATTTTATGAAAAAAATTACATTCAAATATGCACAGATGTCCTTGTTATACAAGTTACATCATACCAACTGACAGATGGACTTCAGCATTCATTGACGTCGATACTCCTTAAAGGAAAATTCGCACCGACATTAATTTACGTCTATACTCCTGGAAAGGTTAAAAAATAGTGATTTTACTTAACCCTTTCTGGTCCATAAAAAAAATTTAAAATTCCACCAGGTCCACAATAAATTTACATAATTACAGGGTAAAACAATACATCCAAGTTTTTTTTAAATAAAACTATACTTATATTATGAATTTATTTTTATTTTGAATGTATACAATCTTGTCTCTTATTATTACATTTTATAGACATCTAATGTATGATATCGGTGAAAACAGTCACCGATGCAAAGGCCGGGTTTTCTTTCGCAAGGGACGCAAATGTATCGGGTTTATTTCGTACCTCCAGGAATTTTTCGTTTAGCGTAACATTTTTTCCATACACGTGGGCTGTTGTGGACGGAATCGTCATCACTCTGCTCACATGCGCACGGGTTGAGTGTAACTAATGCCGGTAGCCGGACATCCGAGTGACGGGTACCGATCCAGCCCCCGAAACAAACCTTTTGTATCATTGTCAGGTTAAAGGTTTCACATTCTGGCGTTTATAAAAATCATTGAATCCTCGTCCCAGTATACCGCACACTAAATACGAGTGAGAAAAAAATATGTTTGTTTTTTAACACTAAACTGCTGAAGAAAAAAAATGTCGAATGACATTCGACATAGGACCGGAAAGGGTTAACCAAGTTATTTTTTATTATTATTTTCGTTAAATATGGTCTCAGCTACCCTTGACCAGGCACTCCCCAAAAGTTGTTAATGGACTTGAATAATATTTTTAACTGTCAGTCGACATAATGGATATTATGAATTTAAGACTTTATTATATTTAATTCTAATTTATATTCAAATTGCCTTCATAGCAGACATCCAAATTGTCAGCTGTTATTAGGGTGGGACTCTCATTTATCCCAATTAACCATAAAAGCCTTTCTTAATTTTAATTGATTCGCGGTTAACTTTTTGGCTGGGCTACAGAGTTTGACACGACTTTAAATTTAATTTGATCAGTTGAGTTAGTATCTAATTTTACTTAATTTCAAATGGCCACCTAGTATTTGAATCGGACATAAATTAATATCTCAATATTGATGAAAAATAATATGGTACATAATATTTTTAATATGTCCAAATCCTTGTTCACTAATCTGGGTTTCTTTACTTAGGAGGAATCATATACCGACAGATTTGAGTAGGAACTTCAAACATTTAAACATAAACATTTAAATGTAAACATTTAAAATAAGGGTTTTGATTAAAAAAATCATTTTAAGGGTTTTATTTGAGCTTCAAACGAAAGGATCTTATATATATATATATCACTTCATTGCGAAAACTACGGTTAAAATTATCAAGTTTTTTTATTAGTAGTAACCTACCTAAAATGTATGTGAGTTGCCAATTTTTTTTACTTACTAGACGTCTGAAAATACTATTTTGAAAATTTTGAGTACTTTTTTTCATTGACAATATTTTGAATATAAGTAACATTATGGAATCAAAATCCCTGTTAATGCCCAGACATCCATGTTTTCCTTAATTTTTTTTAAAACTAAATAACTCGTAGAAAAATTAACGAAATCTGGAAATAATGAATTATTTAATATTTAAAAAAAAATTATCTATGATTTTCTATTGATATCCAAACATACATAAGAAAATGGAAGACTGGACATTTACTGGGTTCACAAACTGTCATTATTTGGTTAAGTTTTCACTTTATATTCTGTGTAACATTCAACTTTCTATCGATCATTGACAAACACATCACTAAATTTTTAAAGTTACCTACATTTATGCTAAAGTTGATAATATTTTTTATATACGATCGCTAATGCAATATTGTAATAAAAATTTATTAGGAATGCTGTTTGTCGTGGTATAGATCTTGGGGGACCCTTGAGGAGTTCCAGGACTCAGCGAAACACACTTTGAGAACCCCTGATCTGGAAAATATGGATATTTATTTTAAGTAGATTTACTTCAACTAAACGATCTTTCCCCAACTGGGGTTTGCGATGTTTTGACGGGAAAGGGTCGTTATTGAATACAAAACTATAGTACGTATCGGGTATGGAAACGTAC
>NW_028282947.1:0-16038 GCF_059751285.1 Brachycentrus maculatus | reverse complement strand
TATATACTAATACATATTACTAACGTTTTGTGAAAAAATATAAACGTGAAAATGACTAACCACAAAATAAATGCTTTAAACATTAATAATATTGAGAACACAAATTCACTGTTTTTATTGAAATATTAGATCCGGTACTCTCCTGAGTGGTAATACACTACTATTATACTAAAACATAGATTTGTGCAATAGTATTGATTTTACGTTTAATTATTATATTCTTCTAACCCTTATCCGCACCCAATGGTGCATAGGGCACTGCATCATATAAATGCAGGGTTATCTTGATCGTAAACACGTGAAGGAAAGGTGATCAGCCCTCCGCTTCAGGTACCAGTCCGGGGTAAGAGTGAAAGAATCACTCATATTTATTCAACCCCGCCCTGGGAATCGAACCCAAGACCTCCAGTATGGTAGCTGAGCAGGCTGACCATTACACTACGGAGGTAAATAAATATAAATTAGGGAAATGTAAATTGATGATAATTATATTAAAGATATTTAAATCTTATATAAAGTGAATGTCAGATCCGGTATTCTCCTGCGTGATACACTATTATACAAAAAAATCTATTTGTGCAATAGTATTTACTATGCATTTATTTATTATGTACTGAGAAAACCTTTGGGAAGGTTTAACCAACAATTAATTAGTAATACAGAAACACTACTACGTACTACGAGTTAAAAGGAAAACAATACAAGTATCGCTCAATCCTTTCAACAACGTCATATATCGAAAATCGCCGGTTGTGCATGTTTTCGGAATGCCTAGAAAATGTACTATATCCCAGCAAAGCAGCATATTTTTAACTAAATATTTACCCGCTACAGGGCAGAAAATGTTGTTTTTGCATTTTGAATATAAGGTATTGTTTAATTATTTTTTAAAAATACTAAATATTTTTCAAATGGAGACTAAACACTCAGGTTTTCCCTAAAAAGATCTGTTGCACAGTAAATTAGATATTTATTTTCAATACATTTTATTATATTTTAAAACTTTAAAAACGTCTCCTGCAGTTTTTTGATATTTGATGTTGTTGAAAGGAGTGAGCGATATATGTTTAACGCTACATACAAGTTGTACCTGACACAGAGCATGGAATATATAAAATGAGGAAATCAACATTACCACACAACTGGGTTTGGGTAATAATGTAGTAAGGAGAGAAGAAAAGGAAATAAGATAAGATTCACACTGACTACTCACAGAAAGATACTGTCAAAATTTCCATCCTGCTTGACATATTTTAGGACGTGCTCTACCATTAGTGTCCCGATTCCCAGTCTTCTGTACGGATACAGGCATCCTAGTGTCATAATATATAATCTACGGGAGTTTTCAGACGTATCTATCCGACAGCAAACGGCACCCACAACTATGTCATTATAATAAGCCAGTTTAGCTAATTCGCCAGCCTCCAAAACATCTTTGTAAAATTTGTCGTTATATGATACCGGAAAAACTACTGTGTTTAATTTCTTCAGCTGTTTAATATTATGTGGCGTGACATCGCCTAACTCCGTTTTAGATCTTAAATACAAAGTAATACACATATTAAAAAATAAGATAATTTCGAGAAATAAGGTTATGGAGATAGTGACATTTCGTTTCGATAGGGCTATATATTGATGTGCTAGCGTAATCTTTGGTTTACCTTGTCATTTTATTCAGATTTACTTATTGTAATGCAGGTAATATATTTTACCCGGGAAGCCTTTGGCAAATTTGTAAAATCACATTCAATAACTTAAACTACGGCATGTCCCTCGAAATTATTGGCGACCATGAATCCAGTGTTTACACCTAAATATTTGAGATTGCCTACATTAAGTTGGCAAAAGTAAAATTATCTTTAAACATTTAGTAAAAGGTAACTTTACATTGCGCGTGCTACGACTTTTCTAATGTATTTTTGACGTTCTTTTTTACTTAGTGGATCTACACGCACTTGACAGTTTGATTATGAAATTCGATTGCCAGTATACAATATTTTCCCCTAAAAAAGTACTTGCTTAATCAAAGAATCGATTTTTTTTAAAATATATTTTATTGATTTTCGTCAATATATTCATCGTGTTAAAAAAATTTAACTAATATTACGCTAGTAAATGGAAACTGAACAGCTTTTTAACATTACCACACTAAAAAGAAACAATAAATTTTGTTGTAGGTAACTACTAAACAGTAAATTTTTAAAATTAGATTAAAAACATAAGAACTAATTTTTAAATATAAATGGTGTTGCGTGACGGTTACAAAAGTGGAAATTAAGAATTAAGCACGAAATATTACATTTCATACTATTTAACATGCTTACAGTGAAAAGAAACGTCACTAAAAATGGATACAAATTCCTAAGAATTCCTCAGCTAAAATTGTATGCATCAGGTGTCAACCCCCAAATCGACGAAAATGTGAAAGTGCCGACCGGCTATCCACGGATTGATAAGAATTTAAACAGAGATGATCCAATATCATCCAATCCATTCAGCCATATTGAGCAATCTATGGGAGTATCACCAATTTTCGATGGTAGTTTAAAGGGGATATCTGAATCCATGAAAGGGACTGCAAAGGATTCCAGTAATATGATGACTCAGGCACTTTCATTTGAAGATGTTCCCGGACCTCCTGCTGCGCGATACATTGCCAACATGTGGAAGTATATTCCGGCAGCTGGTACGCAGATCACAAGAAGTATTATGATTAATGTTTTAAGTTCTGGTACTTAACCAAAATTAATATAATAAACATTAATTACTAATAAGTCCAATAAATCCAATAAGGGTAGCTTAAAAAGTTTAGATAGGGTTTAAGTTAAGTTTAGGATACACCCCATTTTCCTTTTATTTTTATAATTAAAATTGTTGCAGATTTCATTTAAAAAAAAAAATATTACTAAAAAAATCCCTTTTTGACTGAACTTATAATCACAAAAAATTTAAACATACATTATAGCCTTTCAATGAGATGCAAATAATTTTAAATTGCTGTTTGACAATATCATTAGACCCTCCCTTTTCTAATTATTACTACTTTAAGACATAGGATAATCAATCTTTATCGTACCTACCTTCCAACTATGCCATAAAATTTTATTTTTAAAATGAAGATGTTTCAAGAGAGGAAATTCCATTCAGATTCTACTACACATATATTTTTAATTGATATAAAAGTGGCTACATATAGTTATATCTTTGTATTTCCCATCTTTGAATAAAGAACACTTATCTGTAAACATTTTATCCCGGAAGTAAGAAATCGTCAGCTATTTAAAAAATATTTTTTTCAGGTTCCTTCTTTAAATTAAATGAACGCATGAAGCTTGTATCCTTTTTATTTGACAAATATGGTCCTGTGGTTCGGATAGTGGGTCCCTTTGGTGGGGATATTGTGTTACTAAACCGACCAGATCATATGCAAAGCATATTCAACCAAGAGGGTCCCCAGCCAGTTAGATCAGCTTTCGATTCTTTAGAATTTTACCGAACAAAGCACAGGAAATTTGACTTTCCAGGGTTATATTCTGTGTAAGAAAATGAAAATTTATAATCATTGTTTATTTTTATTTGGTCACTATCATAATATGCATTTAAAGAAAGTAAATTGATATTTATGGTATGGACATGTGGAGCGAATGGATAACGAGAGAATGACTAAAAATATATGTGGCGAATGTGAGTGGGAGAACAGAATGAAATAAATAAGAACCTAAAATCTGGTGGTGTCAAAAGTCTGCATAATCGGAGGGCATATATGACTATCTAGTCATATATGCCTAGATGCATATATGCCTAGATGCATATATGACTAGATAGTCATATATGACTAGATGTATGGATGTGAACGAAGCGAGGAGTGTATGTCAGGATAGACTAGTGTGGCGTTCCATCCTCTTTGCCTACACCAAGTAGTTGTAAATATCATATAGTTTACCTGCGTTGTGTAATGGTTAGCATGTTAAGTTACCGTGCTTGAGACCCCAGGATCAATTCCCAGGGGGGTCAAAATAAATATTAGTGACTTTTCACGGTTCTTTATTTTTAATATTACCCTGGACTGGTACCTGAATTACAGGATTGATTACCTTGCCTTTATGTAAGTAACAATCAAGATGTGTTACAGACTGCAGTACCCTATTCACCATTGGATGCAAATAAGAGTTAATAAATAAATTAAGAAATATTATTTGCCACAAAATTAGAAATTATATGTTTGAGGTCACGGGTATGATTTCCGGAAGTATGAAGATGAATAAAACTGTTCCTTTTTAAAATTTGAATACTTATGTTACCCAGATTGGTACCAATACTTCCCTCTTTGTATACTTCCCAATAGTGGGGTGATAT
The DNA here is from genome assembly GCF_059751285.1 of Brachycentrus maculatus. Lineage (NCBI taxonomy): Eukaryota > Metazoa > Arthropoda > Insecta > Trichoptera > Brachycentridae > Brachycentrus > Brachycentrus maculatus. The sequence continues at coordinate 11,682 of NW_028282947.1, read as the reverse complement.
ACATTTTTGGGTGATATTTTATAACGGCTACTATTATAACTGTGCAGTATCATAAAGATTATTAAAAAAATTGCTGTTTTTAATGACCATTTTTGGAATGCTTTATATATTCTAAAATATTATTTTTATAATCAATAATAAGATGAATTTAAAATCATATTTCAAAGGCGTTAGTTTAATTTTCCAATCTACAAGCAATTTTGCATTGGATTTAAAGGCATCAAGTTATTGATTATTAATCATTCTTTTGATCATTTATCTGCCTACAATAATAAAGCACAGCAGCATATCCACCCAATAATGTTAGTGTGCTTATTTATTTTGATTTGAATTTCATAACACATGATTTAGCAATATGCCATGACTTAATAGGCAAGGTGAAGAATGGAATCAGCAGCGCACTCTGGTGGAAAATTCCCTGAAAAATTCTCTTGCTGTAGTAAAGGAACAGGTAGATAAGTGCTCAGAGGAACTCGTTTCTTCAGTACCCAAAATAAGAAACAGACAAGATGAGGTTGAAAATGGCTTTGAAAAACGACTTTTTAAATGGGGCTTGGAGTGTATGGGTGAGGAATAAAAATATTTTTAATAAAAAATAAACTGTAGTTGCCATATATTTATGCTTTATACTTTATACTTAACTATTTAACTTTATAAATAAAACACAGCTTTGTTGCACATTTTTAAATCATTTTATCTGACTATTTTCGGCAAAACCTTGCCTTCCTCTGGAAATTATATAGATAAACATGTATTTTTTTAAGCATTAACAGACATTGTGGCATAGCCAGGCAGACGCTCGATTTCGAAATTGGCATTACAAGTTTAATTCCCAGCAATTGCACAATAAATTATAATATTTTCTTTTGGTGTAGATGTTTGTGGTGTATTTTTCAATTTTACCTTTCCTTTCCTACCTGCAGACAAGCTTTTAAAATAGAGGCTTTCTACGTTATTTATTTAAAATAAGAAAATCCCAGCTAGACATTTGTCAAAACTATAGCTATATATCAATGATCAAGTTGTCACCGTGCCATATACATTGTGCCTACACGGAATTGTGAATTAGTTACATACATTTATTTCAGGCCATATCCTGTTTAGCGAGCGTATGGGCCTTCTAGAAGGCTATGAAAGTCCTCAAGGAGACGCTTTGTGGCTGGAAGAGGCCCTCATGAAGGTCACACAAGCTCTGGCTTCTTGTGAAACCGGTCTGCAGGTTTGGAAAGCCTTCGAAACTCCAGCATTCAAGAAATTAATTGATAATTGCAATATTTTAGATAGGTAAAAAATCTTTATTATAAACATATTCCATTCCTACTGATTTATTAATTATTCTGTGAATAATAGTGGCGGATTTAGGAGTTGAGAGACCTGAGGCGAAATTTAATTTTAAAGGTTTTCCTCTAAAAATAAGCTTACATCATTTCTGTCAAAATGAATAAGAATAGAATTAATCATTTTTAACAAAATTTTTGCATGGCGTGTTAGAGGAGAAAAATTTGCAAAAAAAGCTTTACATATAATGTTTTTATAAGTTAAGCGGTATTTGAATTTGAATTGAGATCATTTGAGGAATTATCTGATTGAAAAATTTAAAAAGCATTAAGAAAAGGAAGGTTGCAGCTTCATGAAACAAATTATTATATTTCAAAATCTTCATTGAATTATCAAAATCGATTAAACACATGTTTTTTAATTTAATTTTATGTTGAAACCCCCGAATTCTGAGCCACTCGCATCTTGCGCATGATTGATAATCTGCAACTTATGAATAAGAAAAAAAGCAAAATCCTTATTAAAATCAACGGTAAATATAAATAAAAAATATTTTTTGTTTTAGTATTATTGGCCAATACATAAGGCAAACAGAAATAGAGCTGTACAATAGAAAAAATCAGGATAAAAAATTGGTTTACAGTAACCAAGAAATCAGATTATCAGAGAAGAAAATTAAAATCTCAGGTAAAAATTACGCCACTGGTATCATTCAATTTATGTTGTTTTAATAAGATAATTTAGATTGATAACACTGGCCAACAATTCACAACTTTTGTTTTGTAACTGGTATGAAAATACTGATTTTTATGCACTTTGCATACCTGAAAACGAAAGCAAAAAAAATGTAGAACGTCAGATTTTTTGGCAATGGATATTTTTAATTCTAATAATGACCAAAGTTTATCTTATTATTTATGTATGAATATATAAAATCATATAATGCTATCGTATTTAACATTAATAAGTTAATAAATTTCCACTGTTACTCATTTATCAATACTTTTTTTGAATCCCTTAGACCTTAGACTAAAACATGCCTAGATACCAACCGCTATTACGGTTTCAATGTATGGGGTCCATACAAACAATAATATGAAGCTTGTCACCATATAAAGTTGAATAAGAACAATTAACTTAGTCCAAATCAGTCATCGAAAATTCAGTTAAAAAATCATTGTTGGCCAGTGTCATTATGCATGTGTTCTCAATTATCTAGATACCGAACCCAGAGCATTGATCAAGGCCCTCTTACTCAGCGAGAAGATGAAATCTGAGGATATTCTTACATCATTTATGGACATGCTGATCGTTGGGGTCAATTCTGTGAGAACAAATTGATAATAATTTTTTTTTTAAACAAAATAAATGCTTTTACACCCCCTCAGTTATTGACACTCGTAATTGAATATTATTTGATATTCATATATGATTTATTCTCTAGGGACTCTATGTATTAGTAGTTCTTCAAATATATTTACTCCCCTCTCAGATCTGGAGCGCAGGACTGACCGACCACCTTGCCTTCATGCAATCGAGAATCAGGTCAGGTTAACACCGTGTTGATTTGATGCAATGCTCTATGCACCATTTGGGAGCAGATAGGCGTTAAAATAGAAAATTTTAAGTTCATTTTTATTCTGTAGATATACTGCCTATATTAGCAATGACATTAATGAAATTAATCAAAATTTTCACTTTTACACTGACCAATATTGAAAATGGGTTATTATTTTATTGAGTAAAATAAAAATAAAAAATTCAATAAATACATTGTATACTTATATAAAATTCATGAAAATATAAACTGAACTGGTGACATATCTGAGAAAAACGTTTTTCAAATTTTTGTCTTGTTTTAATTTTTTTTATTTAAAAATAATAAATAACGGTTTGAAATGAACTGATCATTAAAATTAATGCGGCGTCTGTCTACGCATAACTATACGCAGACATGCACCATAGTGCAGTTAGGTAGATGCTTGACTGCGAAATAGGAATTGCGGATCTGATTTCTACCAATTAGAAATTTAATACAAGAAATGTTTATTTTCAATTGGTCTGGGTGTTTGTGTTGTATTTTTCATCAATCTTCTCTATCCTACCTGCAGGGAAGCCTCTAAGAAAGGGGCTTTGCGGGTTATTTTTTATTTAAAAAAAATACAATGATATGATGATGAATGGCTTGGTTTTAAATTGATATTAAATGAACCAATCTACTCAAGTGTCAATAACTGGGTCTTTACCCTGCTTTTTAACCATTCAAAATTAATATTTTTAGTCAACAAGTGCAATGAGCTTTATATTGTACCACTTGGCAAGAAGTCAACGTGCGCAGAAAAAGTTGTACGAAGAACTTAATTCTAATTTACCAAGCGAGGAAGACGACGTTGCTTATGACGAAAAAAACAAGTTGCCTTATTTAAAGTCGGCCCTCAATCCGAATGTGGAAGGTCTTACTTATGACGAAATAAACAAGCTGCCATACTTAAAGGCCTGCATCAAGGAAAGTCTCAGGTAAAAAGTAATAAACGCACTAAAGGGGCACCAACATTAGAGGGAGTATGGCATACCAGAGAATAATTACCTTTTTTCTTAGATTGGTGCCTCCGTTTCCCGTATTGACCAGAATATTGCCAAAGAATGTAATAGTGGATCATTACAGGTAAGAAAAATTGTTCTAAAACGATTATTCTCTTTCTAACCCTTATCCGCACCCAATGGTGCATAGGGCACTGCATCATATAGAAGCAGTGTTATCTGGATCATTAAATACACGAAGGAAAGGTGATCAGCCTTCCGCTTTTGGTACCAGTCCAGGGTCATATTAAATAAATATTAGACTGAAAAATCACTAATATTTATTTTGACCCTCTTGGGAATCGAACCCGGGACCTACAGCATGGTAGCCTAGCGCACTAACCACTACACTATGGAGGTGAACAAACCTCAAAACAAAATCGAAAACGATTATACAGATATATTACTCTTTGTGTACCTTCATAAACTGTGTATTATTTTATACATTTTCAATGTGTAATCGCATTCAGGGAATCTTTTATTTTGCAGAGACCCATTGAGCTACCTGATGTGGCTTGTCAGTGTAGTTCTTTTTTTAAAAATGCTTTTTGCTATTTTTATTTAATGTATAAAATACAACAGAATGTATACACACAAGATTTTTTTTTTTACAATTCATAAATTAATTTTTCATTCATTATTAACCCATTCCTTTATTTTGCCCCTGCTCCTTGATCTTTTCTCCGCCGGCAATAAATTTTTAGGCCATATTCAATAAGGGGGCCTCGGACCCCAAAATAATAATAAAAATTACCGTATATATATATCGCAATCGTACAGGAAAGTGACCAACTAACAAAACGTAAAATGTTAAGGAGGGCCATTCAAATCACTTTTGCTTGGAAAGAAAATAAACATCAATGCAGTTAGTCATTTTTACCAAGTCAATATGTTATACTTCCAAGTTTAAAATCCTTTGGGATTTTTTCAGGGCAATATTAAGCTAGTAAGATATCAAACAGTCAATGATCACGTTTTTGTAAAAAAATGCACTTGGTCACTTTCTCCTGTATGACTACGAAATATGACAATGTATACACACAAGAATTTTTTTATTTTTAATTCTTAGTAAATTAATTTTTCATTCATTATTAACCCTTTCCTTTATTTTACCCCTACTCCTCGGGCTTTCCTGCCTTTTAAGCCATATTAAATAAGGGGGCGTCAGACACCAAAATAATAATAAAAATTACTTTATATATATATATATATATATATATTTTTTTTTTTCTATTTAGTTAATTTAAATATTGTATCGGTTGTATCATGAAGCTGCATCTAAGTTTTGTGGCTTTTTATTTACTAATAATTTATATTTGCTTACAAATTTTTAATAATTTTGTATTGATCAGATAAAAAATTATTTCAATGTGTAATAAATAAACTTTGTTTATTTCCTATATTATACTTTTTGATTTCATCAAGAATCCCCCACGGAACAACAATGGTGATGGCAATGCAAGTGTCGGGATTAAAGGAGGAGAATTTCGATGATTCTAAGCGCTTCTATCCCGAGCGATGGCAAAACCCCGACGTGAAGGAGTTACATCCTTTGGCTACACTACCGTTTGGCTACGGTTCTAGAAAGTGTATAGGACAGGGGCTAGCCGAGATCATGCTCTCCACACTAACTGCTAAGGTCCAGTTTAACATTTTAATTTTTATATCTTATTGCGCAAGGATATCTGAAATCAGTGTCCGCTGACAACAGATAAGGAGAACTTTCTAAATAGCTTAACACGGGCAGGAATCCAACTCCCCACCCAAGTGTGCACCCTTCTTTCTGAACCTAATTCTAGAATTGTGGGCATAATTTATAAAATGATAAAGCTAAACGCATTTAAACTATGAAATTTTGTATTAATTGTTATTATTATTTTCTATTATTTTTTTGTTTGTAAATAAAAATAATACTTGACACTGGTGGAAACATCCTTTCACTGGGTGACTGCCAAATAAATAATAAAAAAAAATATATATATATATATACTCATATATGTATATATATATATATGTATTTTCATATAAAATTGCTAGAATTTTAAAGTTTTACTATTGGGATAATAGTGCCAAAAGAGGTCTTCCCACTTATACTGTAACAAAACATTAGATAATTAAATCTCTGAAAAGTAACTGCCTACCTAGGATTCAAACTAGGGACCTTTGATGCCGCATCTGCTGCTATACAAATTGAGCAAACCAATGTTACCTTGGTTATTAAATTAATCATACCTTATCGAATGTAATAGTACATTATTGTATTTTTTGGTCCATACTATGTTGATTTTTTATTTGATTGGAATGTATTAAATCAATTTAAAATACTCATGTAATCTTTCACTGCGTATAAATAAATAATCCTTGATTTGTTTACTTCATTTTTAAATAATTTTCTATTTATTTCCCAACGAGGATTTGAAAATGAGAAATAAAACGGGTTTCTTTTGTAGAAATCTTTTCAATCGTTTTTATTATTTTTTTAGATTATCAAGAAATATAAAGTTGAGTACAATTATGGAGATGTAACACCAGTCACCAAACTAATAACAATGCCGGATACCCCATTGCGTTTTAGGTTTGTAGACAGAGATGAAAAATAAAACTATTTTGAATATTTTATCCATTTGGTATAAGCCATCTAATGAAAGTTCGTAAACTGCAATTTAAATTGGAAAAGTCTTGTCAATAGAGTTGCAGAAAGATGACTACATGATATTATTATTAGAAATGAATTAATTGCACTTATTTGTCATATTTTAGACATAATTCTTAATTTCTGATAAATACATAATCTATTAATAAAAATAAAATACTTTGAAACATATACATCAATTTTATTATACCACATTTAACTGAATACTGTACAAATGCCTAAAAATTAACTTATGAAGTTATACTTAAAAAAAATAATAATTATGTGTTTTGTGCATGCCGCTGCCGGTGTTCTCCACCGCACCTCCAGCATCCCTCCTTATTTTTCCAGTGAGCTGCGGAGTGTGCGTAGCTCATGCACTTTTGGTACGAGATAACTGCCATGTACTCCGAGAGCCAGACTCTCTCGAACCCCACGTTCACCCTTTTTAGTTCCATTAGTGTGGACCATAATTCCGGCTCTACCGAAATTAGGGCGTATTTCTTGTTGTTGTCTTTTTTCTAAGACAGCGTAAATAGCACCGTTGCTTTTGGAGCAGATGCCTCTCCGTTGTTTAAGGTGCTGTTTTGATTAAATAGAGGGTTGATTATTTGCTCTTTGGACAGACTGGCGTCTATCCCCTTAAGGATGGCTTTGGGTCTGATCTTAGTCCCAATTTGAGCCTTCAAGCTATCGCTTTTAGCTATTTCATCTTTTAACTTTTTGCACTGTTTCTCGTCATCGCATTGGATGACGATTTTGTTGTTATTTGCTCTTTTTAGGGATTGTATGCCTATCCCCAAGGCAGCCACGTTGATCGTGCTTTTGATCGTTTTTTCCAGTGTTTCACTGGCAGTTGCTGAGTTTTTGCCTTGAACTACGACCGTGTGGCGCGTAGTTTGTTTGGTGACCGGTTGGTACTTTTGTATAACCACTGTTGAGGCGGCGTTTACGGAGCCAACCCTCGCGTAGCTCGCTCGTGGAGCGGAGACGGAGGGAGCATCCTTTTGGGCTGTTGAGGAGATTCGGGCGGCCAGTCTCGCGCTGTGCCTTATCTCCTGTTCCAGTGCCTTCTCATGGAAGGTCAGTTTTGTGGCTAGGATTTCTGATCTGTGTTCAGCTTCCTGGGAAGCATTGGCAATTATGATGTCGTTCAGACATTCCATAATGTCGGCCTTAATTGCGGTTTTAATATTGCCGCAATGGCCTAGTGCATTAAGAGCCTGTTCGGCTCTGCTTTTGATGAGCTTTGTTGTGCTCGAAAGCAGTTGTTGGAACATTTGGGTAATCAGTTTTACCATCTTTAGAGGTAGATGGTGTTGGAACTTGGGGCGTTGGGGTATCGGGAGGGTCAGGTTTCTTCTTTTTCGGGCCCATGTCGCCTCAGATTAAAGGGTTTTTTTGGAAAAGATGATTTAGATGGATTGACTTTGTGCAGATGGCTCTGTCGTCGCTTGTGTTTCGACCGGTGACTGATTATTTGCTTCTCAGAGTTTGCTGATTCGATTGGCCTGGCTTATATGCCGAACGAAGTGGCTGGCGGCGTTACGGCGGCAGCGTTCGTTTGTCGTGGCCTTGAACTGGTTTTTGATGAATCGAAATACGAAAGAATCTACAATTTATTTATACAATTATATTAAATACAATATTACAAATATTGAAAGAATTTATTTTAATCTACTATGAATGAATAAATTTATTTATTTCGCGGGAAAGAATTAGGATTTTCGGCGCAAATTTAAAATCAAATTTTGCGCAATATCAATATTAATCTGCTGCTACGGATGAATGAATTTTTAAAATTTATTTCGAAAGAATTACGAAAGCGAATTAAGGAATTTACGATATTTGCGCAAGTCTCAGTCAGTCTTTTGGCTTGGCGCTGTACAGCTGCCGGCCAAAGCTGCTCCATAAGTTTACATTGATTACCCCGAATATTTGCATCTCAAGTCTGTAATTTTTTGCACATATAGAAATATAGTGATTGGCGATAAATTGAAATAGTTAAAAGTAAAAAAAAATATAAAGTTTGTCTGCTATTTGAGAAAAATGCATCAATAATTCTATACAGTAATGCGACTCAAGTTAGCTTGTTCCGTGATGCGAGCATTTCTCGGAAATGGACCGTTTTCGAGAGCAGTTGCTCTCGAAAAAACGCGTGTTAAATGCATTCCTACGACCTTGTCAATAGTGTATACAATAGAAAATACCAATCCAAAAACATGTGCCTACTTTAACTTCTATTAGTGCCATTTATTATCAAAGCTTCATGAAAAATATCCTTACAGTAAAAAATACATAAAATTATTAAACTTTGTGGAATACTGGAGCAATTTTAAACACCCAAAACACGCCAGCTCTCGTCTACTACGCTGAGAAAGTTGGGGCTTGTGCGCTCGTATACCTCGCCGCCGCGCGCCGTCATGGAGTACCTGGCTGCCAAGGTGTTGGAGATGCCCAGCAATGCCACCAGTGACAACAAGGAGACGATCATCCCCCACCAGCTCAACAAGCTGCTCTCCGGCGCTACCATCGCTCAGGAAGGCGTCCTGCCCAACATCTTGGCCATGCTGCAGCCCAAGAAGACCGAGAAGCAGGCGCAATAATACGGCGGCTCCACTTTCCCCTTTCAGACTCAACCGATTGACGACTTTTTAAATATTTTTTTGTGTTATTATCATTTTCATATTATAATCCATATTCTGTATAAGCGCCCTTGAGGTAGTATTTTACGAAAATGGCGCTTTATAAATCATCCAAACAATATTATTATTATTATTATTAATCTCTAATGGTAGGGACTGACCGGAGCCATTTCATATAGTCAGTACAGCGAGCCGAGCTGCTCGCCGCTCGTTCCGAATGCTCCATCCCAAATCGGATGCAATTTTAGGTCAGTACCAGGGTTGCCAACCTGTGGGAAATTCCCCAAACTGCGGACAACCTTTTTTTTCTTCATCTGGAGTAAGCTGTTATTTATCAAAATCATAGAACCAAGAATCACGTCTTCGTCGTCCGCAAAGTCTGTAACTACGACTGCAAAGATTCATGCAGATTTTGGGTTATTGATTCTGTACAAATTTAATACAGATTTCTAGACTGTAATTCAGATTTTTTGGTTTAGCATATGGCAACACTGAGCACAAGACCACCAGCAAGCGGTTGCGTTCAAAACGAGCACTGATCGGCGGTCAGTCAGCAATGCCGAAACGTCGTAATGTAACATGCTCGCCGCGAGCGATAAATTAGGTTACGACGAAATGCTCCGGTCAGTTTCCACCATAAGGAATCTTTATCTATAGATATCGCAACAGTGACGGCAAATATTTTGTTCAGAAGGAAGCATTGTTTAAGAGATTACTTTACACATTGTGTAAAATTCACCATACCATTGACACCATCTTCACGAGGAACGAACTACAAACGAGTTTGAAGCGCCATCTATTGAAATTCTCATGAAAAACTATTCCTCAAACTTTTGCAATATGCATGCAAGTTTCTTTTTATGTAGTGGGCAATGCCTATAATTTCGTTATAATATATTTTAACAGATTTAAAAAAAAAAAGAAGAGTAGATGATAACTTAAGCAAGTCAATAAAAGATTTTAAACTTGAAAGGCATGCAAAGACTTTCTTGTTTTTTTCTCAAAAATTTTTCTGTCCGTTGAAATAACTATACAATTTTGACTTATTACTACTTATATATATTTTATGTATTAATTGTTAAATCAAACACTGATTTTCTGAGTCTACTAAATTGTATTTTATTGTTAAAAAACACATAGAAAATAAATTCTGTGACAATTGTTTTCAAACAAATGCATAACTAGGCGAAACAATTGTCACAAAATGTATTTTTTAACAATAAAATACAACTAAGTAGAATTTTAAAAAAACAGTGTTTAGTTTAACCTTTAATACATAAATTAAAATGGAGTTCTACAAACTAAACGCCAAATCTATAAATACATATATTTAACCCAATTTTTTTATTCACAGTGACCATTTGTAAATAAGAATTCAACCAGATTTTTTTGGTAACATAACAAATTCCTTTACTCTATTTAAATATATGAAATAAATAATTTACTTAGATTTTAAGCATTAACTTAACGCTAATATTAAATGTGCTAGCATTAAACCAATACTAATGCTAACGGTTTCGTCTTGAAGTGAACACATTTAAATATTTTCCTCGGGTCATTTCCTTTGCCTCTTCAACTCCTAACTTGTACGCCAAGTCATGAAGCTTTTTCACTTCCAGTATAAGGTTACTTGTAGTTAATGAACCCAATTCTGTAACAAAAGTAAATTAGACATTATTACAAATAAAAGTCCAAACAATACCGGAATAATTATAAAAGGAATTTTCTAACCTATTTTGTGTATTAAGAGCATTGATAACTTTGTGATATGGTAATAAAACACTTTACTTATGCTCTTTTTCTTCTTTATTTTAAATTCTTTTGCATTATACAAACATGACATGAATTCAAATACAAAAAATCTTAATAAAACAAATACAAAAAAAGATCCCACAAAGGCATGGCTTGTGTGTGGGTATACAATATAACTATTGTTCACTTTGCTCTATTGTTCACTTTGAGTAATACCACTTTTATAAACACTTATTTGTGACTACCGGTTTCAGAAAACGATTTCATCATCGGGTTATTAAAATAAAATTATTACAATTTGACATTTGTATTAAAAAAAATTGACAGAGTAAAAGATGACAAATGAATCTCGATAAGTGTTTATAAAAGTGGTATTAAGTGAATAATAATGATAAGGAGAGCGTTTTTTTTTCTTTAACCTATCGGCTAGTGAGTTTTTGTGAACTAAACACAAATAGTCTTAGGGTTACTTTTCTGTGCCACGAATTTCATTCACACACCTCACACATTACAGGATATATGAGTAGTCCACTTGCGAACCACGTTGTGTTAAACAATAAAAGTTTTTTAGCCAATGGCGGCAGTCGATAGCGTATAAATCTTCTACCGATTTGAGCTTTCTTGAGAGTTTTTAGAAAGTGAACTGTCGATCGGCATTGCGAGTTTTGCAGAAGTATTGATTTTTGTATTCCATTTTATTTCTAACTTAATGAGTTTTGGCAGATTATGTTAAATATGGAAGCTGATATTTTTAATTTTCAACCGATTGGAGCCATTTTCTAAAAAACTTTTTTT
>NW_028282946.1:0-15541 GCF_059751285.1 Brachycentrus maculatus | reverse complement strand
TGAAACATGGACCATAAAAGCAGGAAAAAGGAGGAAAATTGACGCTTTCGAAATGTGGTGTTGGAGGCGGATGATCCAAATTCCATGGACAGCTAAACGCACCAACGAGTCCATTCGCCAGAAACTACATTTGGATGGCTTGACTCTGGCCAATGTCTGTACACGATAGATTACTCAGTTACTTTACGTGTGCCCTATGCTAGTAGCATGCACAGAGAATTAATTAGTGTAGGCAATCGAAATAATTAGTAAGGTAAGCTAGGTACTACTAACTAGAGTAGGCAGTAGAGGTAGATTTTTATTTTATTAATTTTTTTAAATTTTAATTGGGTTAACAACAGCAGCATATGTAAAACAAAACAATTAAAAGATAAACATTAAACAAGCCAATTATAGTTAACCACAGAAACATAAAGATTAGTACAAAATATTTAGTGTAGATCTAGCAAATGAATGAATGTGTGTGATTCTAGTAGGGACATACATACAATGCTGAGAAGAGTTTTTAAAGATCCTGAGAGGACAATATGCTCACCATTCGACTTTTCAACACAGATTTTCTGCAATTGAAAATGTCAAGTTGGCTAAAACTTGAGTTGTACACATAGCCATTCCAAACATAGGTGAACTCCGCGCCTAATTAGTTCGAAGGACAGGTACTCAGAATAAAGATTGTGACGTATATGTGATAATAAGGTAAGCTAGATACTACTTAGTAAGGTAGGTTGCGTTGTTGGTACTGGTTGCGTTTTTATATCACGTGGTGTAGTTTGGATAGGCACTACTTTTCTGCTTAAATATGCCTCTATGAGAGAAACCATAAATTTAATTGAATAATAGCACGGTATTGATAAGCCCTGCTATTACACACACTGAGTATTATCCGTCACATGTGACGCAATCAATCCCGTCACTTCATTGAACCAGGGCTCTTCAACAATTCCCCAACCCACTCCATTACAAGTCCACTCTGTTTTTCCCATCACAAAACCGTTACCGGACACCAAACATTCTCCATCCAGCACTTTAATTCGAGTGCTCTCGTTACAATACTCTCACTTTCACGTATTCAACTACTACGCCAGGGTTACCAATTGTCACTTACTCATTATATTAATTAAATTCAAAATGAGGAGATTTCCGAAATTCCCACCACATTTCGATAGTAAAAATAATAAATAATAAATTGGGATAATTACTATATAATAAATAACAAAAAGTTAATTGTTAAAGAAGACACATTTGCTTTTACCACTTGAGTAAAAAACTACTTCTTTTTGAAGATCCTAGGGATCTGTTTGTGCCTCCGCATGTCGCTCTTGGGATGGGATGTTGACTCCCAGCTTCCATCTTTTCGGAGGTCTGCCTGGGAGTCTGCGTCCTTCAGGTTTACCTTGAAGGGCGATACGTGGTAGTCTGTCTTCTGACATTCTATTTATATGTTCATTCCAGTATCACCTTCGTTGTCGTCCCCACCTCACGATATCCTCCATCTTACACATGCTCCGGATGTCGGTTATGGATCGGAGAGTCTCGGAGGATCGAAGTCGAGATTTTGGTCTGGAAGTATCTGCTCTTGCTTCAATCCCAAAAGTGGCTATTGATCGAACACATGTTTTGTATATTTTCATTTGAATACAGTAAAATAGAGTAAAAAACAATTGGTAAAAAACAACTTTTTTGACAACTCAACGTAGATGAAGAAGAAGTAATCCAAATTTGTGAACAAGTATTTGGACGCACTCTAAATGTTCTTAAAAACAATTGTTTTTATTCGCAATTATATCATGTCTTACCACAAAAGAAATGCCAAAACAATAAATAAAACAATACTTTATAAAGCAGTGCCTAATCTTTAAAAACAGGCCACAAGGCCTACACCAAGAAGAAGAAGAAAAGAAGAAGAAGAAAAAAAGAATTTATATAGCGCCATTTTCGTAGAATATTACCTCAAGGGCGCTTCACTGTGATTGAATTGGGGATTTACTAAAGATCATCTCACTCTCATTGTTTTAACCACTGGTGGAAGAGCAATCCACGCCATCGGTCCCGCAAAAACAAAGGTACACAAATTAAGTGCGCTGGTTGCGAGTTGGTAAAATCACAATGCCCAAATAGCCAATCGAAGCGTAAGACGTCCATCAACCAATCCATCTGGAATATACAGTTCTATTATTAGATATTCTGGAGCTATATGATGCAAACCCTGAAGATCGTGATTGGTCACATACTTTTGGTCAATATCTCTCTTTCTCTTTATCTGTAACCGTTATCGCACCCAATGATACATAGGGTACAGCACCTGTACATAAGCAGTGCTATCTTGGTCGTTATGTAAATGAAGGAAATATGAGGATTTTTGTTATTGATATTTTAACATAGATGATGAAGAATATGGATGTCTGGGCAGTTAGAGGGTTAACATCGTATCAAAGGCTAGTTTTAGTGATAGCTTTCATATTAATTTTACACATAGTAATTTTTATTCACACTTTCCGTTATAAGGTTGAAAGAGGTTTTTACTAAGTAATATAATATTAATAATAAAACCCTTATCCGCACCCAATGGTGCATAGGGCACTGCGTCATATAAACGCAGTGTTATTTTGATCGTTTACACATGAAGGAAAGGTGATCAGCCTTCCGCTTCAGGTACCAGTCCAGTGTAATATTGAATAAATATTACAGTGAATAAATCACTTATATTTATTTTACCCCCCTTGGTAATCGAACCCGGGACCTCCAGAACGGTAGCCGAGCGTGCTGACCATTACACTACGGAGGCGGACTAAGTAATACAATAATTAAAAAAAGTTGAAATATTAATTGGAATTCTAAATATGGATGATGATAGATGATTTGGACTTTTTTTTCTGTGAACATATCTTTTTTGTTTACAAAACTATATTTATGAATAAATAAGACAAGATTTCTTTAATAACTACAAAATATAATATCGTTTCCCGTTTTTATTTTTATCAAATATGAATGTGACGGAGGAATAATGGGTTTGGCCGCCATAAATGTCAAAAATAATATTATTAGAATCAATTTATTACAGTTAATGGGGAAGTAAATGTTGCGGAAATATGCTCTTTAAGGAGATCGTCGGAAAGGCGATAATTAAGTTTTATCGACATTCCGGAAAATGGAGAATTTTCGGTATAAAAAGATCTCCAAGCATTATTGATATGGAATAGGAGGTTATATGCTAAAAAATAATGAGATCATCACAATACCTTTTTTACGATTTCGTCTTCTTAAGACTCTTATCCTTACCCAGTGGAGCACAGGGCACCATTTAGTGCGGATAAGGGTTAAATGAGGTATTACAGCGCTTGTGCACTACACGGAATTTTACCGTCCGGCAATCCGGTTTAAAAAAATAATAAAAGCGACTTCGACAGTTTAGCGTGATCGAATTTACGCGCACCGTGATCACGCACCGATCAAGCGCACCGATCTGAAGAATGACGGCCAAAAGCACAAGCCAATCATCCGTTTTATCATATCAAAAATACATATAAGATTTACTAGAAAATTAACATCAAGTACATTTCATCTACACCGACTTTTCTAAAGTATTTGAAAAGGTATGCCACAAAATATTAATTAAAATTAATTAAGTGTATTTGTGGCAGCCCTGATCTGAATGGTTGCTTTTTTGGAGTATGTATTAGGTTTACTGTTACTCATTTACGACTTCTTACACTATCATTCGATATCTGTCACGCCATGAACCCAGTGACTCTCAAAGTGTCTTCATTTTTTGTTTTAACCTTCATTTAGTCGTTCATCTTTCTGACATAGGATCAGAATCTAAAGCTGAATCATTGTTAAGCGGAGAAAAGTGAAATAACCAGCTAGAATGTTTCGACAAAAAGCAAAGATGTAATATTATAAATACAAGATAATGAATACAATATAATGTGTATTTTTGAGTATGTCCAAATACTTATTATCTCCAATTATAGGAGTTATTTATCGTATTATTTGTTTGACACCTCAACATAGATGAAGAAGAATATGGAAGTCTAGGCATTTATGGGCATGTCAACATAGATGAAGAAGAATTTGAAAGTCATTCATGGGTAGAGTTGGTGAATGTTACACGTGTGTCAAGTGATCATTTGAACCAGCCTACGATTGTCGTAAGCCCCGTAAATGCCTAGACTTCTATATTTTTCTTAATCTTTGTCAATATGTAAAAAAATTTAAAGCTATTTTTTCTTCACTAATCACACAATTATTGACACTATTTGTATAACATCGGTAATATGAGGTAGTGTTTATATATTTTGATTAACAATCTAACTAACCATCACTCAGTTTCCCCGCAGGGGTGGCGGAGAGCATAGAACGCCACACAAATATGTCTTCGAAAACCATCATCGTGTCTTCCACATTCACGCATCTCCTCATACATACCCGGAGATTATTCCGGCATTTTCCACATCCAAGTATTTTATTATTTAAAATTCTTGATCATGCTAAATTTTCCTTAGTCTTCCTCTGCTTTAATCACCAACCGCATTCGCCTAATAAATTTGTTTTAATATTCATTCTTCACTCATTATATTTAATCCATCTTTCTTAATTTTATCTTATTTATCTTACATTTTTAAGGAGAAATATTTGTAGACACAAATATTTCATTTTCACATTCTCCTTATCATTCATCGTTGACTTTGCGTAATGCCACCAAAAATTCTACTTTACGGCTACCGGTTTCAGAATAATCACTAACTCACCTCAACTAGAGACTAAACGTATGCAATAGTATTAGTGAACGGCTATTAAAAAATCGGTACTCGTAAGTAGAGTTTTTCTAAGTGGTATATATATATATATATATATATATATATATATATATATATATATATATATATATATATATATATATATATATATATATATATATATATATATATATATATATATATATATATATATATATATATATATAAATATATATATATAAATATATATATATATATATATATATATATATATATATATATATATATATATATATATATATATATATATAAATCCCTTACCACACTCCAATGGTGTATAGGGCACTGCTTCATATAAACGCAGTGTTATCTCGATCGATTACACATGAAGGAAAGGTGATCAGCCCTCCACTTCAGGTACCAGTCCAGTGTAATATTGAATAAATATTAGAGTGAAAAAAATCACTTATATTTATTAAACTCCCCTGGGAATCGAACCCGGGACCTCCAGAACGGTAGGCGAGCATGTTGACCATTACACTACGGAGGCGGGCAAGTGGTATAACACAAAATTAACGATGAATGATAGGGAGAATGTTATATTACCATGAAAATGTTAAGACGGCTTTTAAAACGCATAATACATTTCAATTTCGTACTATTATGAGCCTGGGTGGTTTATTTTTTTAAAATAGGTATCAAATTGTGGTAGAGTGGATTCGAACCCAGAAACTCTGATTAACAGTCTGCGACGTCAACCACAACCCGACAAAAATGGTCTACAGTGAAACCTCGATATAACGGACATCTATTTAACGACCTTCACACAGTAATTATAATTTGGTTAGATTTTTGTATTGTTTATTTATATCTATAAACGCTGTTCATATTTTCAAAAAAGTAGTTTTTTAAAAATTTATTTTCAACCTTTTTTATATAACGGACATTCGTCTATAACGGACACACTCTCTCACCAATTTGTCCATTATATCAAGGTTTTACTGTACCATGAATAGACAAGAGTGTAGTCTGAGTCTAGCCACTAGACCAACTGACCTGTGAATGTGCATTTAGACACACAGATTTGTATAATTACGGTTGAACGAACTATTCGCGTGTTGTTAGGATTTCAGTATTACAGTCGAAACTGGTAGTGAGAATTAATGTAACTTGAAAACACCAGTTTATGCTAAACTATTTTTTTTTTGCATTAACCTTCACTTTGCCTAGTAAACACGCGTTATATAACCTATCGTAATAAGTTAACCGGCCGTTATTAGTTAACTACGTATTACCAACGCGAAGAAAGCATTCAGGGCGGCAAAAAGTGCAAAGATTCATATTTGATAATATTCACCGAACAATTTTGTTAAAACTTACGCTAAATAAAATCCTAGAAGCGTTGTGAGTAAACAACCCACTAAGGGGGTGCTTGCAAATATAAAATTCACTACGCGACCGGTTGCGAGAGCAGCGAGACATGTCTCCAAGCACATTTATTTTTTTAGAATACATATTGGAATATATTTGAAAATATATTTTTATCTTTTTTTTCTTTACACAACCATATTTTTATTTAGAAAAAAAACTTCTTTTTCAATTATGAAATGCTATTTTAAGCAATTGGATCACTATGATCCAAAACATTGACCATCATAATATTAAAATGTTTGCGATGTTGCAGTTAAATACGGTACAATTGACATGTATGTTACTGTCTGACGGGTGTTTTGTACAGTTTTTCAATAATTATATTTTTTTCAATATCGCTCACTCTTTTCAAGAACGTCATAAATCAAAAATCGTCAATTTTCAGCTGTGCATGTTTTCGGAATGCCCAGAAAATGTACTATATCCCAGCAAGAGTAACATATTTTTAACTTAATATTAACCCGCTATAGGGCAGAAAGTGTTGTTTTTGCATTTTGAAGAAAAGGTATTGTTTAATGATTTTTTTAACATACTAAATATTTTTCAAATGGAGAAAAAACTTTCAGGTTTTACCTAAAAATATCTGTTGCACAGTAAAAAGTTCAATAAGTGGCTTGATATTTATTTTTAATGCATTGTATTAAATTTTAAACTTTAAAAACGCTCTCCTGAAAAATCAAGTTTTTTGATTTATGACGTTCTTGAAAGGAGTGAGCGATATGTCAAAAAATGAAGGTTAAATGATTTTAATAGTCGCGGCTTTAGAACCAACAAAATATAATCATAAAGTTTATCCATCAGTTCCCAATGGTTCTTTAAGGTCCCTTTACACTTCGACTAAACCAGTGGTCGGCAAACTTACTAGCCAAAGAGCCAAATATGCACATTTTTAAAATTATTTTTTTAATTTTTAATTTATTTATTTGATATGGTAACAAAACTTTTTAAAAATAATTTTTAATTCATTTTCCAGACGTTTCTAATTTTACAATCATAAAATTAAGAATGCAGTTTTCTCCAATAAATAGACTAAGCTCTTGTGCTTGGAGAGGGACTTACACTTATTATTTATTGTTTACGTTTGTTGGTTGTATAATTTATTTTAATTTATATATTTTTTGTGTTTTATTACAATGATTATTGGTGATTTTTACTTAACAATAATTATTTTTTCTTGAAAGCCAAATCTGTTTGCAATTCTAGAACACCTTAATAATAATCTTATATCTTCATTAAATTACAGGTACACTCAAAATAACTTGATTTCACACATAATAAGGATTTTATTCATTGATGCAAAATCCTTTGAAAGCGAGTCATCTATGAGAACACTACTTATTACGAATAATTTCCTTGCATCTCCTTTGAAAGTATAGTCAAGTAAGGTTTGTATTTTGTTAATTTTAGCACGTTTCCAAGTTCTCGTCAATAGGACGATTTCTTAGTTCACTTTTAATAAGGTTCATGCTTAAAAAGTATTGTTTGCATGAATACGTAAAGTCGAAGAGCCTTCCCGCGGATATTTGTACCCGAGCCGCACTTAAAAGGTAAAAAAGCCACAAGCTAATCTTTGATCGAATTATTCTAGTTCAGTGGTGAGATCAAAAAGCGTTAAAACAGGAACAAGATTTGTTTTTCGTTAGATTGTTCCACTGACTGAGTTTATGACAAATTGTAGTGAATTCTCTGTCATAAACGTAGTGTTTACATTTTTTTATATCAATAAATACGTAAGTCTAGATCTTGGCAATGGTGTTTTAACCTTTGTTCACAAATCTTGGTTTTATACACTCAGAAGTTATATATATATATATATATATATATATATATATATATATATATATATATATATATATATATATATATATATATATATATATATATATATATATATATATATATATATATATATATATATATATATACATATATATATATATATATATATATATATATATATATATATATATATATATATATATTGTATATAAATACATATTATTATTATTATTTTTTTTCAAAAGTGTCACAACTTGAAATGAAATATGAATTGTTCTTCCATATTGAATCGAGACACCTTTAAAATTGGCATCTAATTCTAAGGGTGAATAATCCAGTGTCCGATATAAAAAAGGTAACGACGAACCTTGGTCATTGTTCAAATAAAATATACGTGTAAAAAACTATTGATTGTCATTTTATTATATTAAATGCAGTCCCACCTAGAAATGTACATATAGTACATATTTTAAAACTTAAATTACGCTACTATCAGGGGCGTACATTCCATAAAAAAAGGGCGGGCAGAAAAGCAGTGCCTATCCTAACTTACCCGCTTGACATATAAAAACGCAAACCAGTACTTACCCTACCTTACTAAGTAGTACCTACCTTACCTTACTATCTACTTCTACTGCCTACCACAATTAATTCTCTGTGCACGCCACTGACTACTTTAATATATATAACGGTTTGAATAACAAGTACTCGTAATAGTAACATATGTTTCAATATCGGTTTTAAATTAATGATCATAAGAGCTGATTCATAAAGACGATGAAAGTGAACGTACACAGTTTTTGAGGTTTTGTATTTTTTAAAATTTGTTTAGTTAAATACATACTACAAATTGTCTATTAATATTCTAGTTCCTGTGTGGGTAGTATTACGTTTTGATGGACACTAATTCTATGAATTCTATTTGAAAAAGTTATACAACGCTATTAAGAAATGGTCTCCTTTCATACTAATTTGTTATTGATTGTGAATGCGTATAGTGTAAAAATGCCTTAGCCTTAGAACATGTCATATTGCCTTAGGCTAGAGAATTGACTATTTTTCTATTTGATAATACTGGCAAAAAGCGTAAACTATAAAATCCTTGTTTGAATAATCACTATTATGTAAAGCTTTAAGCCCGAATAAAATATTAGAATTTTATCTTAGAGTTGCATTTACTTTTAAAACCACATATATTTATATATATATATATATATATATATATATATATATATATATATATATATATATATATATATATATATATATGACATTTCGAACTACCTAGTGTATTTTGCCTGTTTAAAGAACGTTGAAAACTTTATAATGTTCATCATTGGGTCAAAATTGCATATTTTCGAGTTAACGTTTTTTGCCAGTTTACCCAAGATATGATAGTAAGTACCTTGAGTTAGATAATATAGCTTTATTTATTGGTTGGCATTTAATTTTAAGAACTCCATAATTTATATTCTGAATATTAAAATCAAACACTGATTTTTAGGTTCTACTAAGTTGTATATTTTTAATATTATTTTTTGACAACTAAACATATATGAAGAAGAATATGGAAGTCTGGGCATTTACGGGGCTTACGACCGGGCTGGTTTAAGTGATCACTTTACACACTTGTAACATTCATACACCCATGATAGACAACCACACTACTTAAATTCTTAGAATTCTCTAAATACATTGTTTAAATTCGAAACGTTGTGTTTGAACTCACTAGAATTTCACTACAGACATCTATGGTGCAATGAAAGGAGCGGAAACTCTTTAATTAGTATGTGAGGTCCGAATCCTGATTTTTAACCACATATATGAGAAACGCTAGAAAATATCATTTTTTTTAATTTCAGAGATTTTTGACCCGTTAATTTATTGACAACATTTTGAGGTTGTCCAAATACTTGTTCACAAATCTTGATTATCAATTAGGAGTTATTATTATAAAAAGAGAGTATCGGGTTGTGGTCCCGTGGTTAGTGTCGCGGACTCTTGAGTCAGAGTTTCTCGGGTCGAAGTCACTCTACCACAATTTGATGCCTATTTCTAATAATGAGCCGCTTAGGCTCACAGAAACAGTATGAAATTTAAGTATTTTTGTAAAAAATAAAATCACATATATCTCTAAAAAAAAATCCTTATTGGAGATAATCCAGTGAACAAGTATTTGGATGCACTCAAAATGATGTATATTTTAAAAAAAAATCGTGACATTTGTTTCGCCTTGTTAGGGCATTATCAAGCTACTGACAGTTTAAATGTTTCGTTACTGAACCATGTTGATTTTATCCACTGGATATATAATATATTGGGGAGGTATCTACTCTGTTGCGGCTCGGGTGGTTTAATTTATTTTAAATTAAGACTGTTTTGATTAATAAAATTTTACCGTAATCGATAACCACAATTTCAAATTACAATGATCAATATTAAATAACGAGTTATCTTAATGTTTCTGGGAAGAAGTAATCAATTTATTAAATTATTGAATAAAAAAATTAACACGAGTTCTAACCATAGAGTAGTTTAAAACGAAACAATGGCGTATATCTTTCTTTTAATTATAGTTGAAAACACTAATTGAGGTTAAAAATATAATGTTTTATAAAAATTAAAATTTTTATACTCAACCAAATGAACAATTATTTTTGACATCTCAACAAAGTTGAAGAAGAATATGGATGGCTTGGTATTTACATGGTTTATGACCTGTCATAATCTGGTTAAGTGATCACTTTACACACGTGCAACATTCACCATTCTACCCACGATTCAAAACCACACTACTCAATTTTTTGGAACTCTTACATATATCATGAATCTCATGACACTGTAGTTGCGTATTTACTGGAGTCATCTTTAATTGGATAAAGAAAGCTTTTACTTAGCAGTGTTATTTTTATTTGGATGTATGTAAGATCCTAACTGGATTATTTTATATGCTGGAAAATGCCTGAAAACTATTTTTTTGTGCAACTTATAAGTAATTTTACCGATTAAAATAAACGTCATTTGTGGATTATTCATATACTACCAAATATTTCAAATAATTGTTAGTAGTCGTCAGATCAGGAGTCAAAATAATTGACAGATATGTCTGAGGAGATGCATGAATATTAAGGAGGCGAAGATTGTTTACAAAGACAGATTGGTAGCGCGTTGTATTCTCTCTGCCTACCCCTGCGGGGAAGCAACGTGATGGTTAGTTGGCTAATTAGTTATATCTGTAATTTTTTTCTAAAATACTACCTCAAGGGCGCTTCGATGTGATTGAACACCATGAAATGTCAATAAGTCATATTGATATCGTAGTGTGTCCCTATTTTCACATAGTTAATCTTGACATGAGCTTTGATCTTTCCCTTTTCCCCCTTTCCTCCCACTCGTCCCTCTTGCAGGTGTTTATATTAAATTACAAATGTGTAATTTTGTAACAGGAATAGTACAAATACCTGTTTTGTGTTATTCTTCAATGTAAATGTATTTATTTACAACAATTTTAATAAATTCTTAAGAACCAGATTTCTAAATTGGTTCATATATTTTATAACTATCAAGAAGTTGAGTAGTGTGGTTGTCAATAATGGGTAGAATCGGTGATTGTTACACTTGTGTAAAGTGACCACTTAAACCAGCCTATGACGGTCGTCAGCCCTGTAAATGCCCAGACTTCCATAATCTTCTTCATCTTTGATGAGATGTCAAAAAATAATATAAATGTATTTATGTATCTGTTCTGTACAATATCCAAATAATAAAAAAAACAGTGGTACATCTGTTTTAGCGGAGAAAAAATGATTTACTAGTTTAGAAAATTGACAGATCAATTCAAGCGTGAATAGAAGCAATAAAAAATGTGTATTCGTCATACTAGTGATAGGATCAGATTTTATTGACAGCTCAAACTGTAAGGGCTGAGGTTTGGACCAAAAGCGGTATTATTCGAGTAGAATTTGTGATGATATTAAATATTACATATGCGTTACCGTATATTAACACTTGTTGCATCCTTTCTCCACTACATCTGTTACCTCTCACGAGAAATGTATCGCGGTATAAAAGAACGGGTGACCACTGAATTACCAAGCAATCTCTCGAGTCGCTCAGCGGGTTCAGTTCTCTGGTATTTTTGAAGTAAAAATTCATTTAGAGAGACAAAATCATAATAAGTTCGTTATCCAAGCATTGACACCATGAAAACAATCGTACGTACAAAAATATCATACTTACTCCATTTATAAAATATCATACAAATATTTTATTTATTGTTTCGGCATTAACTTTGTGGTAAGACATGTTACAATAATTAAAGAAAACACTTCGTTTTTTACCACTTGAGTTTTATTATAGACTACATGTTTCAGAAGTTAAACTTCCATCATTCAGGTCTGTATTATACAGACCTGAATGATGGAAGTTTAACTTCTGAAACATGTAGTCTATAATAAAACTCAAGTGGTAAAAAACGAAGTGTTTTCTTTAATTATTGTATCATACAAATACATGTTATTGTAAAGGATCTGTGAGTTTACATATAACGACTGAAAAATGTAGAATCCTGGAAATTGAAGTTACGGTCGGTGAAAAAACGTGTTTGAAAACAATAAAAAAAATAGATATGTCAATTTCATGTGAATATTTATTATTTCATTACTTTACCAATAATTTTTTGAAACATATTTTTTTTAAACTGTATAATTAATATCAATTCTCCTTCCTGCTAAATCCATTATTTTATATTTTTTTTAAATATCTGAATGTTTTTTAATAGTTTTATAACATAAATGTGGAATTGTTTGATTGGCTTTTTTTCAACGTAACTATTTTTTGTTAATGTAATGTAATGTTTATTATTGTTAATGTAACTATTGTTAATTATATCATTTTTTTTTATATGTAAGCTGTACAATTCCCGAATAAATAAAATAATAAAAAATCACGTTAATTACACTTTTTCGGAGGCATTGTAAATTATACATTTTAAACAAAACATATGTTTTCAAAGCATTTCCGATTTTGCATAGTACGACTAAAAATATTTTGAATCTTAGGGATTGTGCTTATAGCAGACAAAAACGTGTTTTAACACAATAAAAAAATATATTAAAAATATTAATAAGACAGAAAAATGTTATTTCACACATCAATTTATAATAAATAATAATTATTACATTACTTTGCCATCGGTTTTTTTGGAAAAAAAATATCATTTTATAGACGGCACAATTTTATAAGTAAATTATATATTTTTGGAGGGTGTTACAAGTTTTTTTTTTTAATTACGCCTCGTTTATTTTTATAATTATTTATTTTATTATTATATTATTATCATGCATCATGTAGTGTGTCTATGGAAAGTTTTTTTTATGTTGAATGTTTCAAATTGAGTTTTTTTATGTATGTTTTATATAATTTTATAAAACATACATAAAAAAAAACAAAATGTGAAACATTAAAATTTATTTTATTTATTTGGGAATTATACGGCTTATACATTAAAAAAAAGTTAAATTGGCAATAATAAAAGCCAATTAAATAATTTCACATAAAACATATGTTATGAAAACCTTGTTGTTAATTAAGAGTGCTTACATTTTTGCGAATGATTTTAATTTACATTAGTTGATTACATTCTCTTGTTGTTATTAACTTTTGAGTTGTTTACTTTTTGAATACAACTTTTCCGTTAAAACTATTGACACGTGTTTCGATACATTCAATAATATCTATTCAAATACCCTACGGTATTTGATAATGATGCTAAATTCTTCTTCTTCTTACCCTTATTTTCACCCAATGGTGCATAGGGCACTGCATCGTAAAGAAGCAGTGTTAACTCGACCGTTAAATTGTGAAGAAAAGGTGATCAGCCTTTCGCTTCAGGTACCAGTCCAGGGTCAAATTAAATATAAATATTAGACTGAAAAATCAATAATATTTATTTTGACCCTTTTGGAAATCGAACTCGGGGCCTCCAGCATGATAGCCTAGCACGCTAACTACTACACTATTTACCAAGTAGAAATTAAATGAAAAACGTAAGTGCGGAATAAATGTATGAAATCATTTTCTTTACTTACTGTAAAACTGGAAAAGCCATGATATGCCATAAACTTTTTCGAGATTATAGGAAAAGATATTTTATTTATTGTTTTGGCATTAACTTTGTGGTAAGATATGTTACAATGATTAAAGAAAACACTTTTTTATACCACTTGAGTTTTATTAAAGACTGCTAGTTTCGGAAGCTAAACTTCCATCAATTAGGTCTGAATAATAACTGACTGTTATTATTCAGACCTGAATTATGGAAGTTTAGCTTCCGAAACTAACAGTCTTTAATAAAACTCAAGTGGTATGAAACGAATGTTTTCTTTAATCAAAGGAAAATATATAGTATTTATTCGACTCATAGATCGCAAAACTACTTAAATATAACTCATATTACTGGGTTAGTAGTTTCTACGCTTAAAAATAATGACATCCGATTCATAATCTTACATCCCGTAATGTATTGTTATTAGTACATTTAGTTCCGCATTCCGTAGCCTTCCTAATGACATTTTTTTCCATTGAGATAGTCGTATAAATACTACTTTCTTACAATAGGAACTTAAATAATAGCGTTTCAATTTTGCTACCAAATATCAACTGGTCCATGAACTTGCTACATAGATATTATTTCCACATAAAACAAAGAAGAACGCTATGCTTTTTTGTAGAGTATACTTTTTGTGTGATGTGTTAATGAAAGGAAATATGTATTTAAAAATGTAATATAACATATATACAAACGAACATTTGGTATCTTAAATATTGTACTTGATATTAAAAGCTGTCCCATCGCATTCCCAGATCTGATACAGAAGCATCTAGGCTTTCCGACAGACCTTCTCTTGCTAAGTATTTTTTTGTTATTTTTGTTTTATGAACTAAGTTAAGAAATTTATGTAAAATTTTAAACAAATTTGTATGCCGATTTAATGTACTATAAAAAATAGAGATTAATTTTTTTTTATTGTTCCAGACTTTAGGACTTTTGCTTTTCGGCCTGGTGCTGGTCAAAGGAGAAGCTACCCAGGAAGACTCGTACAACGCCGCATACGCTGCTTCTCACCAAGCATACGCTAAAGGCGACGACTCCAGCCAAGGTTATGGTTCTGGGCCAGCAGCATCAGCTTCATCCAGCCACGGAGGCTACTCTCAACCAGATTATTCATCGTTCGCTTCTTCCGGAGCCCAAGATCAAGGATACGCAGGAAGCACCGGATACGCGCACCAAGAGTTCGGAGGTGGAGACGGAGGTCATGGAGGCGGTTTTGGGGGTAGTTTTGGAGGCGGATTAAGCGGAGGTCTTGGAGGACACGGTGGAGGACTAGAATTGTCTCAAGGATACAGCCACGGAGGGTCTGGATACGATCAAGGAAGCAGCGGTTACAGTCTAGGTGGCGGTGGTATCGGACACGGAAGTTCTGGATACGATCAAGGAAGCAGCGGTTACAGTCTAGGCGGCGGTGGTATCGGACACGGAAGTTCTGGATACGATCAAGGAAGCAGCGGTTACAGTCTAGGCGGCGGCAGTA
>NW_028282945.1:0-22732 GCF_059751285.1 Brachycentrus maculatus | reverse complement strand
TGTATGAGAAATAAAATTATATGCAATTTCCTTCATGTTTTACACATTTATTTATTGATATGATTTGTAACTTAGTAGAATAACAGGGTGATTCAAATAAAATAATTAAATAAAAACATGATTTAGACTACTTATGAATTTATAAATGTTAACACGATTTGTTTCAAGAGCTACGGATGCTTGTATAAACAGCTGGAAATAAAAACTCGGTTTGTGTATTTTCAGCTTCTGATGAAATTTATAATATATAGTACTTGAAAATGATCGTGTTTATATTAATAAACTGATAAATGGTCTTAAACAAGGATTTTATTTATTTTATTTGTACAATCATATTTTTAACAAAATGAAAATTTAATGTAATTTTGATATCTATACATATTTCTTAACTCAGTTTGTATTTTCAGCCGTCGATGAGAGTATCGTTCTGGAAACTAGTCGTGTTTAAATAAATAATCTTAAAAGCGTAATAATAACTTTGGTTTGAATAACCAGATAGTATTATCATCACGAAAAATATTGATGCTTTCAATATTTTCTCGTTTCAATAATATTGCTTGCTATCTGTTGAAAAAGTAAAGGAAATATTATTGGAATAGAAAGAAATTAAATTAACAACTTTGATTTAACCCATTAAACACTGGATTTTCAAACGACGATCGTATCCAAATTTTGGTTCACAAAACTAAATCTTTAGATGTCAATTTAAATAACTCCTAAGTGGATAAACCAAAGATTTGAACATACTCGAACAAAAAATAGATTTGTTGTATTTTACAATATACACTTCTACAACTATACAGTATTGTAAAAAATAAATAAAAATAAATTACAAAAATATCAAAACTTTTGTAGATTACATGGTGAATATATTGAAGAGCTGATGTAAAAAGATCAGCTTACAAAAATATCAGCTTAAAAAGATAGTGCTGCCACATGTCCAGCTCCTATCTGTGTTCCACAAGCAGTCATATGATGAGGTCGTAACTCATCATCAGCTTCTCTCGGAAGCTTGCCACTCAATATCATAAAATCTCATCCCATTGTGCTATTTGTGCTGAATCAAGCATACCTCTTGGGTTTCTTCATCCCTCTTCATAACCTTATCCGCTCTTAAAGGTGTATAGGGTACTGCATCATATAAACGCAGTGTTAACGCGATCAATAACATACGAAGGAAAGGTGATCAGCCCTCCACTTCAGATACCAATCAAGGGTAGTATTAATCAAATAGAAGAGTAAAAAAATCACTTATATTTATCTGACTCCTCCCCTGGGAATCAAACTCGGGACCTCCAGTACGGTAGCCGAGCATGCTGACAAACGCATGCTACGGAGGCGGACAAACCCACCACTTGGAGTTCATTCATAATAATATTATGTTTTGAATATTGAAAGTATCAACTTTGTGGATCACATTGATATATTTTTTGGAGAAATAAAAAGACTTTGTTTTTTGATCCACTCACATTTTTACTAATCAACCTGTCATAAATTAAACCCTGAAGAGGGCAACAGGTTGTAGCCGAAACTAGTTGGTTAATAAAAATGTGAGTGGATCAAAAACAAAGTCTTTTTATTTCTCCAAATAATACATAAAAATATTCATAATGATATTTTTTCTATTTTATTTTTCTCATATAAAAGAAGTAATTTTATGTGATCCCTCCGCTGCGTTGTCATCTTTTATTCAATGGAAATATTAAACAATGGTTTTATGAATCACGCGGATCATCCAGCTTTTTATTCTGACGTTAAACAGCCAAAATGTAAGCAACATGGAAAACTGCACACGACACGAGACTCAAACACAAAGGGATCCACGGAGATTTAAAACAGAAGTCAACTTCTTTGTTACGGAGCTTATTATCTACGTACAGGCTTTATAAATCACGTATGTAAGGGTATCTACCAAAAGCACGCAAACAAATTAAAAAATACGTATGAATATTCTCATTATATTATTCTTAAAATAAAACTAAGACTTTTTTTTTTTTTGACATCATCAAAGATGAAGAAGAATATGGAAGTCTGGGCATTTACGGGGCTTACGACCGTCATAGGCTGGTTTAAGTGATCACTTTACACACGTGTAACATTCACCAATTCTACCCATTATTGACAACCACACTACTCAAATTCTTGGAAGTTCTATATATATGAACCAATTTAGAAACTTTGTTCTTGAATCACTAGAACTTCACTAGAGACATCTATTGGTGAGATGTAAAGAAGCTTTTTTATTAAGCAGAAACTCTTATATTAGTATGTGAGATCCGAATCCTGGATTATAATCACACACATGAGAAACGCCAGAAAATACCATTTTCATTTTTATTATAAAGCTTATAATTTGACCAGATAATTTATTTACAACATTTTTAGTGTGTCCAAATACTTGTTCACAAAATCTGGATTATCTCCAATTACAGGAGCTCCTGTAATTGGAGATAATCCAGATTTTGTGAACAAGTATTTGGACACACTCAAAATGTTGTAAAACTAAGACTTTTATTTTCGGTACTTTTCTCCAAAAAGCACAATTTTCCAATGCCTTTTTATCCCCACTTGCACGAATACTAGTTTGGTTTTCCCCTAATCTGTTCTCAATAAATAATACTCATATTTTTTCACCGTTTGCTTTTTTACATAATAAGACTCAGGCCAGCCTCAGCTCTTTTACTTACGTCAATTGTATCCTTTTAACTAACTTTCATATACATATCGGTAAAGTCAACACCACATCGATTCTATATGGCGCCTTATGCATCACTGAGGAGGAAATTGATCCCAAAAGAAGCACTTTTGTCTAAATACATTTCGAATTCCCGACATTTTACTAAGAATCCGTTAAAAATGGAAATGAATTATTGATTAATATGAATAATGATAATACAAATTAAATTATTGAATGAAATCAGTGTTTATTAAAGTGGTATTACACAAAGTGAACGATAAATGATAAAGAGATTGTTATAATACTTTATTCTGCTATCATCTTAGAAGACAAAAAAGTAAGCATTGTCCGTTGCTACCCACCGATTATGATAAAATTATTACTAGATAACATAATTGCCCAAAGCTAAGTCACAAGACGTTATAACAAAATATCGTATTTTGCCTTATTACGTTACCTACTATAACATGTTATGTAATCCGTTAAAAGTAATAAGTAATTCAAGTCAGAGAATGGATATCATTCGAGTCGTAAAGTGATATTGTTCTATGATTCGAAGAACGGGAATACCAAATGAGGTATCTGAAAGAAAAGAATCATATTACTTGAGATTAAAGTTCTTCTATCAATATTATTACACTTCTATTTATGGCGAAAAGTGGGAATAAATTTTATGACTTTACGATGCTGAAACCGGTGAATGTCGAATTTTCCTTGCCGATATTTTTTTTGTGCATTTTGCTCCTTTTAAATTTAATTATATCACATTAAGGTCTTAAAAAGGGGTGAAGAGCAATAAAGTGGGTGGCGGTTTAAGCTGACTAAGTAATATAAAGGAAGCGGAAAGTTTCATTAAAGAATGAAAGCTTAAGGATGTGAAAAGAAAAGAGGAAAATTGTAGATCAGGCGAGAATGTAATGTCTGAACTATCCAATGCGAAGTATCCCAATATGTAGGGAATATTTTTTATCGAATAGTATTTAAAAAATTCAATATATTGCGATTGAAAATATTGAATATATGAAGTTTTATCTTTATTAAGAGATATTAAGAAAATTAAAAATACACAAATCTTGAACAAAAATATTACAACGCGAACGATGAATAAGGTACTGAAATTTATAAATAATATATCATTCTAGAGTTTTCGAAGGATCTACATAAAAACTGTGATGATTTCCCAAGAGCAAAGATAAAAATAGTATATATATATATATATATATATATATATATATATATATATATATATATATATATATATGTATATATATAAATATATATATATATATATGTATATATATATATATATATACCTTTATATATATATATATATATATATATATATATATATATTATATATATATATATATATATATATATATATATATATATATATATATATATATATATATATATATATATATATATATATATATATATATATATATATATATATATATATATATATATATATATATATATATATATATATATATATATATATATATATATATATATATATAAATATATATATATATATATATATATATATATATATATATATATATATATATATATATGTATATATATGTATGTATATATATATATATATATATATATATATATATATATATATATATATATATATATATATATATATATATACAATATATATACACATATATATTTATATATATCAATACAGACAAAAAAGATTAAATGGTTTGTTGAAAGGTTGAAAGAATTAGTGAGTAAAAATGGGCTTTCGATCTTTTATTGACTGGCTTCAAGTGACATACTCCATAGATCAATACACATTTCTACTAATCATTTCTACTACATAGATGGACGAGAATATGGAAGTCTTTATAAATACCTGTCATAGACTGGTTAATTGATCACTTTATACACGTAAACATTCACCATTCTACCCACGATTGACAACCACACTACTCAATTTTTTGGATCTCCTAGATAAATGATTAATCTCATGACACAATAAATGAGTTCAGATCAGCCATCTATGCTAGATGGGGAAAGCTTTTATTTGGCAGAGACCCTCTTTTTGCATGCAAGATCTGAACCTCTTACATACTTACATAACCGAAATTTTTACGTACTCAGAAATACCTGAAGACATGATTTTCAATTTTTAACGAAGCTTATGTTAAAGTTTGACCAGCTATTTTTAATCACAACATTTTGAGTGTGTCCAAACATATCGCTCACTCCTTTCAAGAACATCATAAATCAAAAAACTTGAATTTTCAGGAGAACTTTTTTAAAGTTTAAAAATATAAAACAATGTATTAAAAATATTAAGCCACTTATTGATCTCTTTGTTGTGCAACATATCTTTTTACGTAAAACTTTTTTTATTTGAAAAATATTTAGTTTTTTTAAAAAAATAATTAAACAATACCTGTTCTTCGAAATGCAAAAACAACACTATCTGCCCCGTAGCGGATACATATTGAGTTAAAAATATGCCACTTTTGCTGGGATATAGTCCATTTTCTGGGCATTCCGAAAACATGCACAACTGAAAATTTACGATTTTTGATCTATAACGTTCTTGAAAGGAGTGAGCGATATGTGTACAAATCTGTTTTTTTTTTACTTAAAATAAAAATAACTCGTATGTGGAGAAAACCCAGATTTGCAACCAATTTGAATCATAAAATGGAAAATCACAAAGTTAGTGGTTCAAATATAAATTATAAGTTTTGGTCACACTCAAAATGTTGTGATTAAATTATTT
This sequence comes from Brachycentrus maculatus, assembly GCF_059751285.1. Classification (NCBI taxonomy): domain Eukaryota; kingdom Metazoa; phylum Arthropoda; class Insecta; order Trichoptera; family Brachycentridae; genus Brachycentrus; species Brachycentrus maculatus. The sequence goes on along the minus strand of NW_028282945.1, from coordinate 17,294 downwards.
CTTTGATTTCTGAAGCTACTGTATATTCTGCCCCTAAAATTATAATTAAAGGGTGAAAAACTATTTTTAATTGAAAAAAACCGTATGTATCTTCACAGTTTGAGAAGCGTTTTTAACTGAGATTAACACCTCCTCTGCGATGGTGGGTCTGGTCAGACCCACCATCGCGGAAAATTATTGATTACGTAATAGGTAATTTGTTTACGTCGTTTTCCTTGAGTGTAATCGTTCTTCAAAAAATTACCTACAAATTGAGATGCAAACGAAAATTATCGGACCAGATTCAAATGAGTTATTTAAAAAAAAAGAACAAATAAAATATCAAAAATCATATTGAGTAAGGTCAGTTGTTCGCTATCAATGTGTTAGTGTGCCGTCTGCCGTGATTTTGAAATCCCAAAAACAAAAGCATACATTGTCAATCTTTGGCGATTGTTTCCGTTTATTGTTTTTTTTTATTTATTTGTTTTTAACTGATTTATTTGTTTACTTGTATGACGGATTAAATATCATATATATAGACTATAAGGTAAATCTACATTTAAAAAATATTAATATTACAAAACACAGACCTTCACAATAAACTGTTTTATATTTGAACGATTTCTAGTTTTATTTTTTTTTAAATCTTTTCGACACTTTACCACAATGGCAGGAAAAAAATAATTATCTCATGACGAGATTGAACGACTTTTGGACAGTTCTAAAAGTGAAAGAAAAGTGAGAGAATAGTGCAGATGACAGTGATTTAGAATTCAAAAACCTTAGATTCAGAATTTGAAAGTGCAACGGAAAACGTGGTTTTATAAGAAATGTCAGTAAGTGATAAAAACATCGATTTCACCAAGAAAAGTACCGATTGTCCTCTTATTTTTTGGTAATAATTTATTGGTCAATAATAAAATTAAATATCATACCTATTATGTCTAACGAACTTGTATATAAAATTTTTATAATAATTAGTTTTATTTGGTTTCGTACAAAATTGTATTCATAATTTCTAAAACCCGCAAAATGTTTATGTAAGAAATGGCGAACTTTAAATGAATATTTACACCATTTTGGGCAATTCCGTATATATTTTTCAATGAAAATTTAAATATTTTCACTGTATTTAAAATGAATTTTAATTGCATTATGGACAAAAATTTATCTTGAAATATTAACTCAAAATCCTAGAATCATTTTGTGGTTTTTGGAGCTAACTGCCACGTTTTATATTTGAAGATAATTACTTAGTTGCATTTTGTTAATAATTCTATCTGTTATGATGTTGACTTAAAATATAGTTATAAAATTAAAAACACAAATTATTTGAATTCAGTAAAAATAAAAATGTTTACAATCACTGCTTCATTGCCAACCATGCTACATGCGCGTGTGACATGCTCCGCGGTAGTAGTGAGTATATAAATTAGTTAGTCTGTGGTAGTGAGCCGCAGCGCGCTGTCGCGTTTCGATGTAAAATGATACGCTTGGATAATTTAATTTCAAAACTATCAAAAACTTGAAAATTCTCAAACAAAACTTATGACACATTATCCAATTGCTATGTAGGCTATTTTGAATAATATATAAAATATAAAAACCCGACGAAAAACGCCTAAAAGGCGATTTCTGTACTGGGTCAGATCAGACCCACCACCGCTGGGCGCGTTTTGTTTGAGGCCATCGCGCTTTAGGTGTTAAGTGTTGAACTATTCGAGGGTGGCCCATTTTATTTCCAGCCTCGCGCTCTTTTGTTCGAGACATAGCAATAAACGATTTGAGACTCTTTTTTCAATTACATTTTATCTGCAATTAATTCACGAGCGAGATTTATGGAGGCATTCGATAGTGATTTAGTGATTTTTTTAAACACTGATTGCAAAAGTCATTGCATTTCCGATCACTTACTTCCCAGTCTTATGAGAAAACACTTGAACGAGGTAGAATAATAAGTTATACCTAACTTCCCTGTCATAGGCTGGTTAAGTGATCACATTACACGTGTAAAATTTACCATTCTACCATGATTGACAAACTCACTACTATTTACATTTTTTGGAACTCATATATATATATATATTTCATAAATCTATAATTAAGATTAAATCTATTAATAAGAGTTCAATGCAGACATCTGTGGTTGAACAAAAAATATTATTGTTTAGCAGAGATCCTTATATTTAGATATATGCAAGATCCAAACACCGGATTTTTTTACATACTGGGAGACACCTAAAAACAATAGTTTTACTTTGAAACAGCTTATATTATAATTTGACCAGATATTGTATTCACAATATCTTGTGCTTCCTAATCTGGGTTTCTCCACTTAGAAATTGAACGGTGGATGTTACACCTGTGTAAAGTTATTACTTAACAAGTCTATGACAGATCATAATCACTGTAAATACCCAGACTTGCATATTTTTCTTCATCTATGTTGAGAAGTCAAAATGTCAAAGAAAACTCCTTGGTGGAGAAACCCAGATTTATGAAGTATTCAAACGAAGTTAAAATATTGTGCAAAACTTGAAGTAATTTTGTTTTGTAATATTTCCATGTAAAACCCATTTTGATCAAAATGCTTTGTCATACATTTTAAGTGTATCATTTTCATTAAACTGGTTTTTTATTTCCCGGAATACAAGTGCCGCATGCGATATTTATTATTTTGTCCCGGGACAAATATTGAGTATAAAATAAATTTGAAGAGAAGTGTGATTTATCTCTAGTGTTAAATTTGTTCCCTGAATATTTAAACGCTGACGAACTCGACTCGAAATTCCCATGCCTTTTAATTAGTTTTTCATCAAACTCAACACACTCGAATTCCACTGTAATTAGATTTTGGGAGATGGCGATTATTGGAAATATATTCCAACTACACCGGGCCGAGATGAGCCTAAGTTTGATGCTAGCATGAAAATTTTGAATCTTGAAAAACATACGATCAAGAAAAACATACATCGCTCACTCCTTTCAACAACGTCATACTTAAGATCAAAAAACTTGTTTTTTTGAAGATCGTTTTTAATGTTTAAAAATATAATAAAATGTATTAAAAATAAATATGAAGCCACTTAATGAACTTTTTACTGTGCAACAGATCTTTTAAGTGTTTCTAAATGTTTTTTCTCCATATTAAGTATATTTACAAAAATATATTTAAACAATACCTTTTCTTTAGAATGCAAAAACAACACTTTCTGCCATGTAGCGGGTAAATATCAAGTTAAAAATATGCCGCTTTTGCTGAGATATAGTACATTTTCTATGCATTCCGAAAATAAGCGAAACTGAAAATCTGACGATTTTTTATATATAAACTTGTTGAAAGGAGTGAGCGATATGTATATTTATTATTAAAAAAAATTTTTTTTAGTTAAAAAAAAAAAAATGTGTCTTCTTTACAAAAATTATTTAATTTCATACTATTTCTGTTAGCCTAAGCGGCTCATTATAAGAAAGAAGAATCTTATTGTGGTAGAGTGGGGGTCGAACCGAAGAACTATGACTCATGAGTCCGCGATACTAACCACTGGACCACAATCATGGATAACATCACGGTCATGGTTAATATATGTACGTTTTACAAAATTTGTGCAGTGTGGTAGTCAATCATGGGTAAAATGGTGAATGTTACACTTGTGTAAAGTGATCACTTTACCAGCCTTTTGACGGTTAGTAAACACTGTGCCCAGACATCCATTTTTTCCTTCATCTTTAAAATTCGTTAACTTAGACGAATGTGCGGCAAAATAATGTTCGAATTCTGAAATCATGAAGGAATTTAAGGCTGAGATAAGCTTTATTGTTAAATTTCAAAAACTTGTATTGATATGGTTTGGACGTGTGGAGCGAATGAGTGAGGAAAAAACGGTAAAAAAATATGTGATAGGAATGCAGTTGGAAATAGAACAAAGGAAGATCAAGTAATGTTTGGCATGGTCATTTTTTCATATACCATACTTGCATTGTCATGGTCAAGTACATTTTATATTGGGTGAGGCGAGGTTAGGATGGAACTCAAAATACATATTTTATTATATAAAAGTAAAGTTAGGTTAGGATAATAGAACCCAACAAAAGGCTTGCTGTTTTATCTACATTTTGTGTTAGGTTAGGTGAGGATAGAATGTAAGATATCGTAAGAGAAAAAGTAAAATAAATGTTGTATCATGTAAAGGTTAGGTTATGTTAAAACGAAAGAATTTTATAAAATACATATTGTATTATCTGGTTGGTTTTTAATTTATCATTCGCACAGTTTAGCGGTGTTTATCACGTTGTACGAGGCTTGCATTCTTAACTATAAGATTTTACATATTTACTGGTTTAATAAAATTTCCGAGGGAGGATAATAAATTGCTTTTCATATTCTTTATAACGCTACCGTAATACTCGTAAATAACGTTGAATCTTACTTATTTTCTCATCTTAAGGCTCTTATCTACGGTTCCTTAAAATTGGAAAAACATCGCAAGGCGTTGTTTATTACTTATTAAATTAAAATAATAGCAAACAAAATATTCGTTAGTATTTACAAATTGAAGCAATAAATTCAGTTTTGCAGGTAAAATAATTAATTTTTTCGCTCACGCAGAATAATTAGTAAAAATATACAAGATATATGTAAGACCGATTGTTACATATGGGATAGAGACAAGAACATATTTTATATTGATAGGCGTCTCAAATTTAAATGAAACGTTCATAGTTAAATGAAAAAATATGGAAGTCTGAAAAATCCAGGCCCTATAACTTATCATTTTGATTGTTTGAGTGATCATTTTATACACTTGTATAACTTTCACAATTCTGCCAATTGTATAAAGTTATTGCTTAAGCTAGCAAAGTGCTTATTTGTTGAGTCTGGGCCTCAAACTTCCATTTTCTGCTATCTTTGACATACAATGTTGACATGTCAATCGTTAGAATTAATGATATTTAATTGTATTATTTTTTTTTAATTTCAATCTTTTGGGAATCAAAATGTAAATTACTTTAAGGAAACAGTATTACTTTCCATACAAATCTTGAAAACTTCAATATCGTGTTCAAACGATGTCAAATGCTTTTCCATAAAAACAACACAGCAAAAAGTTTTAATGAAATGGAGATACCAAAAATAATAACCAGAGTTTGGATATAACAAAAAACTGGCGTTGATAGAATTTCTGAGAGAATCGTAAGCATTGTTTGAATAGACCATCAGTATAACACGATGTTTATTTTTTGGTTAAATTTACGTATCCTTAGAAACCTGACTGTCCATCATATAATTTCTTTCTTTATGTGATTTCCCCCGCCCCCACATTTACGTGCTTCATATGCCTTCTATTTCCATCATGAATTTATAGTATTCTAAGTATTTGACCATTATTCCTACGACTTTTATTCATACTTAAAGTTTTTTCTCCTATCTGCCAATTAATTTTAAAAAGAAGATACAAAGAGAAGAAGAAGAAAATTCATAGGGTGCATATACCAATTTACATATTGTACATATAAATACAAATACAAATATTCAGTCAGAGCAATGAACCCACTTATGTTCAAATGACTTATGAAAAGAGAATACAGTTTACAAAAAAAGGAATAAAAAAGCTGTTCCAATAGAATAAGGTATGATTCTATTATTACTATTAGTATTTTTCTAAACCACACTGCAACTATCATAGAATGTAAAACAGTCGCGAAGACTTGTTCAGACTTTGTGAAATATGAATAAGTTTCATATAGTAAAAATGCTGTTTTCATTTGCAAAAAAATATGGTATTTGCATCAGAGATAGGAACATTAATATTAAAAGGAATGAATTTTGAGAACCGAGGTTTGCGTAGAAGTTATTAAAAACGCTACTTTGTTTAATTGGTCCTTCGAGAACCCTATTATACTTTGAGGTTATAATTAATTAATTGTGTTTTTTATTTAACTTCATAAAATTAACATTAAACCGTTTTTTTTATCAACAGTTAAACTGACAAATATGATTAATTTGATCACCTCATCTAAGTTAAACTCACCGAAAACGATAATTATAACAAAAATACTGAATATTCCACTTGAGTAAGTTTAATTAAGAATCATCGAGTTCTTTGCAAACAATCTCCGCTCTTCCACATTCATGAATTACTGTGGTAACTTAAACCAGCCTTTGACGGGTCGCAAGCCCTGTAAATAGCTAGACTCCCATATTCTTCTTCATTTATATTAAGATGCCAAAATGTAAACATAACTCCTAAGTATAAAAAACAGATTTGTGAATAAGGATATAGATACACTAAAAATGTTGTACGCATATATATATTTTTTTAAACTTCTGAAATTAAAAATCTTAATAGTATGGTTGTCAATCGTGGGTTAAATGGTGAATGCTAAACGTATTTAAAGTCATCACTTAAACCAGCCTATGATAGGTCGTAATCCCTGTAAATTTATTGAGATCTATATTATTCTCATTTATGATGACATTAAAAAAAATCGGAGTTTATATGCAAAATTTTCAAATAAAAAATTGTGTCCCTCTCCAAGCACAAGAGCTTAGTCTCTTTTTGGAAAGGAACAATGTAACTAGTATAAAGATATTTTAAAAGTAAAAATGTTAAGCAAATGTTTTTTTTATAACTACTACAAATAAATAAATTAAAAATGCTCACCTAGATAGATATTTCAAAATGATGCGGAATGCATCGAAACAGGTTAAACAAAAGATTATTAATAGATTTATATTATCCACTGACACTTCGTGATGGAATTGCCTTTTAATATATTATTAGATTAAAACAAATATTTTTAGCTTTTCCACTTTATTAAATAAAGTGAAAAAGCTAAAAATATTGGTTTTAATCTAATAATATATTAAAAGATAATTAAAAATAGTGGTATCATCAAGTAATAATAAATAAATAAATAACTCAAGGTATATAACATAACAGTTTTAAACACTTGCTTACTTTTTAACTTATTTTTTACTTATCTCAGTTTATTAAGACGGCATAATTTACGGACCGCACTAATTACGATTTTTCATTATTTCTCGCTATGATTCATATTTCCAGCGGCCGCTATAACGGACCATCGTGCTCTCGGGGCAGTCCGTAACGAAGGTAACGACGTTAGATAATATTCCCGTCTCGCCGTTACGTGATCCGAGTACCGCTATTTAATTTGATTCGTTACGCCGACAGGAAGAAGATCCTCTGGGCACTTCCTGTTCTTAATGTTAATTAGTGTCCTCAGTATTTGCTACCTTCTGCCACACCCGGTTATTTACAGATGTTGAGAAGTTTTACTATAGAACCCTTATCCGCACCCCAATGGTGCATAGGGCACTGTGTCATATAAACGCAGTGTTATCTTGATCGTTTATACATGAAGGAAAGGTGATCAGCCCTCCGCTTCAGGTACCAGTCCATAGTAATTTTGAATAAATATTACAGTGAAAAAATAACATATATATTTATTTTACCCCCCTTGGGAATCGAACCCGGGACCTCCAGAACGGTAGCCGAGCGTGCTGACCTTTACACTACGGAGGCGGATTTTTTTTTCAGTTTCAATCAAACCAATATGAAATCATTAAATCACACCAAAATGTAACAATTTTACAAGCCAGAAATCCTGTATACTTAAAATCATTTATAATGGAAATGTAACTTTTTGGTAAGGACTTCCACCTTTATTGAATTTTATTTCATTACACACTAGTTTAAAAAAAATTGTTTTCGTTTTCATCGACAGGACAGCATTAACATGGACTAAGCAAAAAAGGATGAAAATAGACTGAATGCAGATGAAATGCGATTACTTAGACTAATGTGCGGCAAAATTATGTATGAAAGATGTTCGAAAGGTGATTGATATAAGGAATGAATGCAAGACCATGATTCTTTTTCAAGCTTTAATATAAAATTTAATTTTTTTTTTTTTATATAATTTCAATGGTTACTATGTGTAACTACCCGTTTCCCTTGGTAAAAATGTGATAACCATAAAAAAACTATCTCATGTTTTACACAAAATATTGTACATTTCTAAAAGGTATGTATCTCTTGTAGACGAATGTGCGGCAAAACGATATGCGGTAGATGTTAGAATGGTGATTTAGCAAAATAATGCAAGGGTAAATAAAATAAGAATTCTTGATAAAAAGTAAAAAAAATGTTTTTTGAGATAGTTTGAGCTTGTGATCGAGTGAGTGATGAATGAACAGTTAAAAATATTTATGAGGTGAATGTTGTTGATGATATAAGCAGAAGATCTAGAAAAACTAAGCATACGGAGACACTCAGAGCATTGAAAACATTTACACTTTCATTAATATATTATTATTTTGACATCTCATCAAAGATTCATCTTTAGAGTAGTTGGACACACTCAAAATGTTGTAAATTCATTAATATAAATGTAGTACTATATTTTATTTTATTCATTTTATTTTATTCCGGAATTTTACAGAATAGTTACATAAATCAAAAGATTCACATAAATGAGTTACACAAAATACTTTATGTATTAATTTTAAATCAAACACAAATTTTTGAGTCTACTAAGTTGTCTAAGTCTACAACTTAGTAGACTCAAAAAAATAAATAAATAAAAAATCTGTGTTTGATTTAAAAGTACATAATACATAAATTTAAATGGAGTTCTACAAATTAAACGCCAAATCAATAAATACAAAAAATACTTTTACTATTTCAGTTACAATATTCCACAATTGTAAAGTTGTTAATAAATACTTGAAAGAGGAACGAGAGAGGAAAGGGGAATGATCAAACAAAGCTAAACTCAAAGACGAATAGTATGATACACCATGGTATAAATGTCGAGTTATAATGTAGGCGATCTCAGCACTGACAATGACGAGTAGAACATCATTAAAGTCCCCATATTCATCGTTTATCGATTGAGAAGAAGGATAAATATAGGAACTATGTTTAGAGTTTGTTCTACTTCTGGGAAGCGCTAAGGTTTTCTCAAGTGAAGTAGTTCCCATATTTTTTTTCTTTATTCAGTCTCTGAGCGAATATAAACGATGAGTTGGCACTTTTTCACCTTCAATATCATCGTTTACTCTTCATGTTCCATTATATAGCTGTATTTTAATATACATGCTTCATTATAAGGCTATATTTAACAACTTTCATCAAAGACAAAGGCATGAAGCCGGTTTTCTTCTTCTACAAACTTCATAACGCATTGTTCTGTGTGGCTTTGTTCAAATTATATTATGTTTTGACAACAATATAATTCCATAATGAAAGTTAAAGTGGGTAAAGTTTAATAATTCCGTTACATGTTATTATGACATCCCTTAAAATTGACAAGATAAGTAACTTATCATTAACTTTTTGAGATGTGTATAAAATTTGTTCAGGAATTTCGTCTAAAAACTAAACCATCTTAGCATTTTAGTTTAATTTCATACTCCCATACAGAAGCTGTCCGAAAAATTAATTAATTCAGTAGAACAATAGATTTTCTTATTATTAAAATTAATGACAACATATATCCAACGACACAGTGCTGTGGATCTGATCAGATAAATGTAAAAGAAAGGAAATAGAAACCACAAATCTCTAAAATGTTTAATCACACAAAAGATACTATATTTTAGCATATCAAATAAAGGTTTTACTATATTTAAGCAACTGTTAAGATGCATGCTATCTGCCATGAGAAAAGTCTTGTATTGCGTGTATTTCTGTTACCTTCAACACATGGCGCTGTCATTGGGGTAAAAAAACCTTTTTTAATTGTTTTTATCTGTCATTGGAGATTTTGCGGTCACTGCACACGAAAAATCGTATTTTTAAAGATATAGATTATGAATTCAAATATACGGTAACCCCTCTGTAGTGTAATGATCAGCACTCTCGGCTACCGTTCTGGAGGTCTCGGGTTCGATTCTCAGGGAGGTCAAAATAGATATAGGGGATTTTCACCCTCATATTTATTTAATATCACACTGGACTGGTAAAAGAAGCGCAGGGCTAATCACCTTGCCTTAACGATCAAGATAACACTGCGTTGCTACGATGCAGTGCCCTATGCACCATTGGGTGCGGATAAGGGTTAAAAAAATACGGTAAGGAATTCTACGATGTAAGATAGAAACCAACTAACTACCTAATCAAAACACCACTTCGCCGAAGAGGTAGGCAGAGAAAATAGAACGCCACATCAATCTGAATTGCAATACAATCTTCACCTCTTCCACATTTATTCATCTCCTCATAGTAAAATATGTAAAACAAAATTTAATATTTATCAAATTATTTTTGTATTTTGACATTAAAGATGAAGAAGAATAAGTAAGTCGGGGCTGACGACCGTCATAGGCTGGTTTAAGTGATCACTTTAAACACGTGTAACATTTACCAATTCTACCCATTATTGACTACCACAGTACCCAAATTCTTGGAAGTTCTATATATATGAACCAATTTTGAAACATTGTTCTTGAATCACTAGAACTTCACTAGAGACATCTATTGCTAAGATTTCAAAAAATAATATGAAAATAACTCCTGTATTGGAGATAATCCAGATTTTGTGAAAAAAATATTTGGACACACTCAAAATGTTGTAAATTTATCTACATATGTTTAAAGGTACTACTGAAGAGAATCGTTTGAACAATAGATGAAATTATTTTTTTTCAGGAAATCGACCAATTTCCCAGATTTGTATTGTGCGATATTACTCGTGATATTCCTAGCGAAATAAAATCTGAAAAAATCACACAATGCATTGACCCAACAACAGAAATGAATGCCCATTCGCCCGTTATGATCATAATAATAATTATGTTTGAAAGATCGTGAGATACGTGGCTTTGAGTTGGCGTTTCTATTCAGGATGAACTCTCATATTTCCCTCCAATCTCGTTCCCGTACAAATTGAGGGCCATTTTCGTACAAAGCGTACATATCAACCATTACCATTAAACGGCCGGGGTGGACTTATGAATCAAGGGATGAAAGAAAGGTCGTGGGCAAGGCTTATCAATGGGCTCTTTTTTGTAACTCGACTCAATAGAATTGTGTGAATATAAATAAAGCATTCGTTTTCAGATATAATTTAATTATTGATAAATCTTTTATTATAATGGAAAATTAGAATCAAAAATATAATTCCATATTTTCCGTCGCTTAAGTGCGAAAGTTAGGATGTTTGGGTATTAAGGACAAAATCTCTATATTTATTTATTTAAATATTTCATTTTTTAATAAGTTATAAATATATAATATTATGTAAAACATTTACCTGGTTTTTATTTTTACTACCTACTCTTGTTTGGATTTTTTATCATATTATTTCTTTGGTTTTTGCAACATTCATCAACTTGTTCACATTACAAACCTTATACAGGTGGCGTAGTTATAAACTGGCGTCGCGGGTTCATCGGGAAAGATTTATTTTCAATTGGTCTGGGTGTTTGTGATGAATTTTTCAAATTTACCTTCCCAATCCTTACTGTCCTACCTGCAGACAAGCATCTAAAATAGACGCTTTGCGGGTTGTTCCTTTAAAATAAAAATAAAAAATAATTATTAAAAAAATACGTAAGCAAGGTAAATAATAAATGCACTCTTATTAAAAAAAACTTTTTCACATTATACATTTAAATTATATTATACCAGCTCCTGCAGATCATCTCTACTATCGGAAAGAAGCACAGCATCGTCAGCATATGAAAGGTAGCAGACTAAATACCTAGACTTTTTCATCCGTGTTGAGATGTCAAAAAATGTAGAAATTAATGTATGAATAATTCTGGCATAATTTCATCAAAATAAAGATAAAAAAAACTTAATTATTCACCAGGTGCATGTCAATTAATGGAATAAATGAAAGTCAGAGAAAGAATAATGCCATAAAAATGAACCAATTTAGAAACCTTGTTCTTGAATCACTAGAACTTCACTAGAGACGTCTATTGGTGAGATGTAAAGAAGCTTTTTATCAAGCAGAAACTCTTATATTAGTATGTGAGGACCGAATCCTGGATAATAATCACACACATGAGAAACGCTAGAAAATACCATTTTCATTTTTATCATTTAAGCTTATTATTTGACCAGATAATTTCTTTACAACATTTTGAGTGTGTCCAAATACTTGTTCACAAAATCAGGGTTATCTCCAATTACAGGTGTTTTTTTTTGTTTGCCATATGTATAAAGGTTTCAAAATCGTATTTTGTTATACTGAAAAATGTAATGATATTAAATAAATTTAAAAAATAAAAATATAAAACCTTCATCTTCACGTCAAATTATTATTTGACCAGATAATTTATTTAACATTTTGAGTGTGTCCAAATACTTGTTCACAAAATCTGGATTATCTCCAATTACAGGAGTTATTTTCATTCTTTGTGTGTGATTATAATCCAAGATTACTAATATAAGAGTTTCTGTTAAATAAAAAGCTTCTTTACATCTCACCAATAGAAGAATAATGCCAGCACGTCATTGGTCTTGTGGATTATAAGTGGACTGCCTAAACTCGGTGTGTAAAAACGACCGCAAGTTGGACAGTAAATCTGACTGTCTATCTTAACGGCCTCTAAATGCCCGATCATTTATTAGGACGGAATAGTGAGAAGGCATTTTTGGACGGTCAAGGGGTAATTCCCTCTAGGCACTCTTGCTTCGGAAACGGAAGACAAATGATTTCCCATATCCGGTTCCTATCTCGGCTATTAATTAACGAGTTTCTTTTAAAAGACGTCGGCGCGCTATATTCGAGATCGTTCCGGAAGTCTTTCCTTTCAAACATTTTATCCGCTAATTTCCTGCTGAGCAGATTTACGTTAAATTACATTTCTTGGGAATTCATATTTTACAGTCGCAAAAAAAACGACAGTACTTTTATCATTTTTTTTACAATTTCAAGAATTGTTAAAAAATCTTTTCAGTAAGAACTAAAAGTAAGTATTATAATTGATTTGAATTTAGATTTGTATATATAAATATAAATATATATATATATATATATATATAAATATATATATATATATATATATATATATATATATATATATATATATATATATATATATATATATATATATATATATATATATATATATATATATATATATATATATATATATATATATATATATATATATATATATATATATATATACATATATATATGTATAGTTATATATATATATATATATATATATATATATATATATATATATATATATATATACATATATATATGTATAGTTATATATATATATATATATATATTTATATATATATATATATATATATATATATATATATATATATATATATATATATATATATATATATATATATATATATATATATATATATATATATATATATATATATATATATATATATATATATATATATATATATATATATATATATATATATATATATATATATATATATATATATATATATATATATATATATATATATATATATATATATATATATATATATATATATATATATATATATATATATATATATATATATATATATATATATATATCACCATATTACCATACCAGGAAGTTATTATCAAAAAATTAAGGTGCGTTGTATTATCACAAACAACGTTAATAATAAATGATAAGAATTGTTATATTATCCTACTACAATGTTATGTTTGAATGATAAGGAGTGTCAAATTATCATACTAAAAAAAAATATGTTGATGTGTGTTTTAATATCAGGCAAGTTAACAATAAACTATATTTAACTGTTGTATCATCATACTACAAGGTTAAGATTGAATGATAAGGAGTGCTTTATGATCATGGTAAACATTAACAATTAATGATAATAAAAGTGTTTCATTATCATACGTACTGTAAAATAAAACTTATAAATATTAAAAAGTAAAATAATAAAAGATTTCAACTTTTTTTTTACAAAAATTTAATAAAATTAGTATATAACAACTCACCGTCGGTGAGTGGTTATATACTAATATTTTTATAATTTTTGTAAAAAAAAAGTTTAAATGACTTACCACAAAGTAAATGCAGTAAATATTAATAATATTGAGAAAGATTTTAATCTTGTCATTATAATCAACTTTTCTTTAAGAAAACTTCAGAATTTCTACTTCTTTAGTTTATTATTATAAGTTACAAATTCCTAAAAACACAATAAAAATAGGTTGATATTATTACGAAAACAAAATTAATTCCAAAGTATACGTGTAAAAAATAATATTTATTGGATGTCGCGTCCTCGGAAAATCCGCAGGATATCTAGAAATAAATAGCTTTATAAAACTCATGCGATAAAAATGAAATACAAGGAAACCACATTTTACGTAAGCAATATTGATGTGTTCTCTTTTTTGAAAAATTTTATCCGACAAAATGTTCCCGGGACATCCATGAAAAATTCCCGGTAATTTGGTCCTGTCCGATTTATAATGTTTATAATATTCTCCATCCAGATAATAAATGGCTTATAATGTATCTCGGCTGCGGCTCCACTTCTTAACATTGATTTATAGCCGCAATATGAAACCTTCAAGATGTCGGCTGGTGGGTACTATGTACTCTACCTAGGATGGCAAACCTTTTTGAGCCTGAGTGCCAAAAAAAAATTGTAATGTAATAATATTTTTTTATTTTTTTTTTAACATAAATTGTGTACATTTATTTGAAACACATTGTTACAAAATATTTTGCAAAGACCCACTTTGCTACCTTGTGTTTCTTGTCGGTGGAGTTCTTTTTTAATACATTTGTATTGTTTTTAACCATTTTACACACAAAAAATTAAGAATAAAAGTATACATTTTACAATTTTCATAAAATTGACTTTTGATTATTTACCCATTCCTTATTATTTTTTGACATCTCATCAAAGATGAAGAAGAATATGGAAGTCTGGGCATTTACGGGGCTGACGACCGTCATAGGCTGGTTAAAGTGATTACTTTACACACGTGTAACATTCACCAATTCTACCCATTATTGACAACCACACTACTCAAATTCTTGGAAGTTCTATATATATGAACCAATTTAGAAACCTTGTTCTTGAATCACTAGAACTTCACTAGAGACATCTATTGGTGAGATGTAAAGAAGCTTTTTTACTAAGCAGAAACTCTTATATTAGTATGTGAGATCCGAATCCTGGATTATATTCACACACATGAGAAACGCCAGAAAATACCATTTTCATTTTTATTATTCCATATTCTTCTTCATCTTTGATGAGATGTCAAAAAATAATATGAAAATAACTCCTGTAATTGGAGATAATCCAGATTTTGTGAACAAGTATTTGGACACACTCAAAATGTTGTACCCATTCCTTTATTTTGCCCTTGTTCCATATTTTATTTTGACCTCTAACATCCGTCGGCAACAAATTAAAAATGTTCAGAACAATATATTGCAGTGTCCAACTCCATATTTATTGTTTATTCTTGGGACTATCAAACCTTTGTTGTGTGTAAATCGTGTATCATGGTTGTATACTAAAAGATTTCGATGTTTTTGGATATTTTGATATTTTTGTTATGTGGCATTCCACATGCCATGGAAATAAAAATACTTCAAATGTCTGTGTAACTTCCGATTTTTCGTATAAGCAAAGTATTAATACATTGAAAGAAATAATAATGTACTTATGAATTGCAAAAACTAGACTTAATAAAAAAGACGATTTTTTGTAGTTTTTTAACAAAAAATCACCTCAGGGGACCAACACTGTGCGGGAAGAATTAAAAAATGCGATCTAATTATGCATGAATGATGTCATATATTTCGTTTCCGTCGTTTGCGAAACTATTGATGAACGAATAAAACACCCATGGCTATTTAAATATGTTTTGAATTTATTTATGATTTTTTTATTATATTATCATTTTTTTCTGTTGATTCGCGTGCCATGGAAAATCGTCTCGCGTGCCATAGGTTTCGCCATCCCTGAATTATACCAGGGTAGTATACACCTAGACTTCAGCTTATGATCAAGAAATCTGGAGGTACGAAGCTTCCTCACCTTTTAGCCGGCGGATTTACAGGCAAACCGATTATTTGTCCTTATTGAAACCTTTATGTGTAATCCGAGAAGATTTGTGGTTGTCTCCTTTGAAACCTTTGTGAACTTAATTTACTTTCATTTCCCCATTCAATCGTGTGATCGCTCACATTTATAAAACTGATTTTACGTCTCACTTTGCTAGAAAGAATAAACATTTGATACACAAATATTCTAAAAAACTCTACATATTAAAAAAAAAAATTCAAAAGATAAATAGCGACCTCGTTCTTACTCTTATCTACGGCCATAATAGTCATGGCTTTTTTACTCTTATTTTTAATATGTCACTCACTCCTTTCAACAACGTCATATATAAAAAAAAGGTCAATTTTCAGTTGTGCATGTTTTCGAAATGTTCAAAAAATGTACTTTATCCTAGCAAAAGCGGCATATTTTTAGCTTAATATTTACCCGCTACAGGGCAGAAAGTGTTGTTTCTTGCATTTTTAAGAAAAGGTATTGTTTTTATTTTTGAAATAAACTCAATATTTTTCAGATGGAGAAAAAACATTCGGGTTTTACATAAAAAGGTCTGTTGCACAGTAAAAAGTTCAATAAGAGGCTTGTATTTATTTTTCATACATTTCATTATATTTTTAAACTTTAAAAACGATCTCTTGAAAAATCAAGTTTTTTGTTGAAAAGAGTGAGCGATGTGTACTAAGTAATCGTTCAACCTATGTTTCAATAATATGCAATTGATTTTTTTTTTAATTTTCAGGTATTCCATTTTTTAGAGGCCGCTAATGTTTTTAATTTGAGTTTTACTTGGTAAATAACACCTTTTCTTAAAATCTATTTTAACACGTGTTTCGATGCATTCTATTATGTAAAATGCTATTTTTTAACAGGGCGATTACGACTTTCTATGATTCTATAAGTTACCAAAATAAAACCCAAATTCTTTGTTTTTTATATCACAAATGAAATAAAATTATGAAAGAATTACAGATTAAAAACATTAATCATAAAAATTACAATACTGTAGATTAAGCATGATATTTTTTATCCATGCACATTACACTGCATATGGTCTTCAACTCTATTGATATGTGAAGTGGAGGATTTTGTCGAATTTTATTTTAAACGTTTTACTGAATGAAAAAAAAAATCGATAAAGATGTGATAAGCTAGTTTGCAATTCAGCATAAGCAAAGGTCGGTGACGAACCCTTAAGTATAAAAGTGTATGATATTGAATAGAACCACGTTGAAAACGTAC
>NW_028282944.1:0-13002 GCF_059751285.1 Brachycentrus maculatus | reverse complement strand
TCCCAACCCCAACCCCAACCCCAACCCCAACCCCAACCCCAACCCCAACCCCAACCCCAACCCCAACCCCTTGGTGCAAGCATTTTGTTGAGAATTCTATATTAATTAAATATTATTCAAATGATAGAACGACTCTGTTTCTACATATCTCCAACAATCATATATAGCAATAATACAATAATAATAGTAAGAATAGTAATATCATTTAAAAATGGTGATATAAATTATTTCTGAGTCTGTAATACGATTATATCATTATATTATATGATGAACTCTATGAATATATCAATAGGAGTATTCACCTTGCAAATTAAGTTCTTGCAAGAGTTTGTTAGCTTCATCTTTTTCGATTCCTTGCAGATCGAGGAGCCTGCGAGAATATTCAACTGCTTTTTAGATGTTTCCCACTTTCTTGTAGTATCTGCCTAAGTAGAGCAAACACTCCCCCATTTATTTGTCATGAATTTGCTGTTCTTACTTTCTTCGGAGGTTCATTTCGAATGCATCTACGGCTTTCAATTCGAATTCAGGGCCCATTGTATGGTAGAGTTTTGCCATTTGATGGATTGCGATTCCTTCTCGATCTTTCAGGGATTCAGCACGTTGATAACATTTGTTTGCCTAAAGTGGCTTCCCAACTCGTTAATAGCATGAGCCCATTGCATTCCACATTCTCGAGTCCTTCGGCCGAGAGAGAACAGCCCTATTGAAATAATATAAAGCATAATGATTCATGTTCTGGAGCTCATAAGTCTGGCCTAAACCATACCAAGCCCTAAAATCCTTCGGATCAATTTCTACGGCATTCCGATACGCTTCGATAGCACCCGGTATATTCTTCATCTCCAAATACTAATGCCCCATAAGAGTCCAGGCCGCTAAACAAGTCCGATCAAGTTTCAAAGCCTTCCTAAAATAAACAATAGCCTTCAAATGCTCACTCATCAAAGAGTAATAATTGCCAACCGTACAACAAGTCTCCGGGTTATACTTATTATTTGAGAACTGTCGCAATGCTAAATTCGCTAACTATCCTTGATACTCCTTAATATAAAGTATATTCGAATATGTGTCCATATTCTCATAGCGATATGGATCGAGTTCTAACAGTTTTTGAAACCAATCCAAACTAGGATCGAACTCTACACATAATTAGTATATGTAGTACATTGATTGTTGTAGAAGGAGTGCGCAATTTGATTCATAATGTAGTTCGAATTCTTGAAGAAACAAAGCAGTCCGTAATTAAGCTCGATACTCATATCATTTTTATATTTCTAGAGGCAGAATGAGGAAAGGAAGAAGTTCTTCATCCAGTGATCACTGACTTATTTTATAAGACTGTTCTATATATTATAGATGAGTTCATACCACATTTTCTGATTAGATTATTCTGCAGAGTTCGATCCAACATGACCATAGATATGGCATCTTCTCTAATGATTCGATGAAGATGTTTTTGGCTTAGGTTAGTCTCTCTTGTTATTTCAACACTAATCCATACAAGTATAGGTTGAGTCCATTCAATTTCTTCTCGGAGTAGAGTTTCTTGAGATCACGCTCGATAACATTGACCTATGGATGGGCAGGTATCTTATTGCTATTTTCTATTCTAATAAGTGTATTTCTTACAATTTTCGTAGATCTATTACTCTTTACGAATGAGTCCGCTCATCCATAGACAGTAATAGTAGTAGAATATAACACTTTGGTTTTAGGGGTATTTAATTCTGTACTAGCTAAGGATATGCACACATTTCTTAAACTCTCGGAGATCGTATAGATTTTTAACTAGCAACAAGATTGACTATACACCTTCAGGATTCTTGACAAGTAGCTAAGAAATATTGGCAGATTTATTTGCATCAATATTGTTATAGATGAAAGATCGGATCAAAAAGGACTGACTGATATCTTATTGTGAGCTGACTCCCATCAGAAGCTCGCCAATCCTGAATAATAGAATAAGATTGTACCATTTGGCTGAGTGAGTTAATGAGTGTGATGTCAGATATTTCAAGGCTTGTTGAAGTTACTGGATAATCACATGTAAAGGTGGCATTTTAACTAGTAAGCGATCATTCTGTAACAAATTTGGAAATTAGTTGTTAGTGACATAGCCTGAAGAGGACATTGGCATTTGGGTTTGCATTTTTTGAATTTAAATATAAAGGGATGACATATATTTGATATCGATTTTAGATATTGATATATATAGACTGATATATTGATAGATTAACATGTGCTGTTTATATACGATATATACAATTCATGCAAGTATATTACTATAGGCATAAATTGATAGATTGAATTTCTACATGTCAACATATTTATGCAATTAATAATAATCTAATCATTATTTAGTTCGTTTTATGTTGCGTTTCTTTCCGATTTGTTTCTCTGGTGATTGATAGCTCTGTGATTTGCTTTCAAATTTGGTTTGCTGATTTGGAGTCTACTGCATATTACGTTTTTCTGTATATAACTTTTCATATGCTATATCAAAGTTCCCATGATACAACTCCATAAAGTCCCTAGAACTCAAGTTCTTCAGCTATTCAGGCAATGAATTCAAAAGCAATGTCATATTGAATCGAAGTTTCTCTTTCGCTCTATTTTTCTTCCTATGAACAATAATCAAAATAATACTCTTATTCTATTTGGAGTAAGGCTGTCGTTTTTTTGTGCATGTGCACGATGAATTATTAGGAGTACATTGTGTTATTGTGTTAGCGAGGTCAATTTATAATTTATATGTTGGTTGATTTGGGTTGCTACTTAGGAATAGTTTATAATATATATATTTTGAATTATGAAAGATAACTATTTTGGCAGTCGGTTGCTAATTGCTAATTAAATGGGGATTTCAGATATATTTATATGAGAACTTTATTTAGGCGCAGAGACATTTTACAATATTTGTCATATAGTACAGCATATTAACGATATTCAATAACTTTTATTATTCTCATTCAAACATAAACATACAAAATGAACATAACAACTGTAAATCATTCTATTTATCATTCTTTCCCAGTTATTTTACATTGATTATTGTTATTATTAGTTATATGTTTATTCTCAGTAATGACACATCAAATGTGTTTATATCAGTTTCTCGAGGGTTTCAAGCTATTCTCTGACAACTGAAATATCATAGAGATTGGCATTCTATTTATCTTACTCGGATTGCTATGAGGTTTGTTATTTATGATTGTTTTTTTATTTGCTTAATAGTATTTTTTAGGTATATTTAGTTCTTTCGTTGAAGAATTACATTCTATTTTCGCAGTTGCTTTCGTGTTTGGACTTTGAATTGGAGTTCTAATGTGAGTTCTAATGTGAGTTTACATTGGAGTTCTAATGTGAGTTTACATTGGAGTTCTAATGTGAGTTCGAATTGGGAGATTTATAAGATTATTCTTTTTAGTGTTATTATTGATTATAGGTTATTTTTTTGGCTATGTTGTTCTTTAGAGGAGTGACCTTTGGGCTTTTTATGTCTTATTCTTCTTATTTTATAGTTTATATTTATTATTTTACTTTGTTATTTTAATATTTATTTTATTTCAAATCCTCCTTTATATTATTCTTCATTTTAACTTATTCGCAAGCCTCTTCCTTCACAATATTAGAATTGCCCTTTATCCTCTCAACCTATCTTTTCAAATCTTCAATAATCTCTCTGTTATTAATATTCTAAATTTCCAGAGCAAACATCTTCTCCTATCTTTCCATATTCTGCAAATTGTCAATTCGAATCTCTTATAGAATTGCTGATATACTTTTAGCAATGTACTGCTTATATTATTATAGTTGTGACTGTATCTATTTGGTTTGTTGATGATGTGTTAGTTGGAGTTATTTGTTTAGTTTTTGGAGTTGGGTGATTATATCGATTGTTTTTGTTGTTGTTAAATGTTTGTTGGTGTTGAGGTTGGGGTTGGTGGTGATAGTTTGTTAGTGTTCGTGTTGATGTTGACGTTAGTGTTAGTGTTGGGATTGCTATTTGTTAATTGTTTATAGTTAGGCTTTCCGATTTGATTTAAGTATCTTTGGACTCGGAGATCTCTAATTTTTACTATTTATAATAAGTTTCGCTATTTTCGTATTACAATGCGTACAATAAATTGACTTCTCCACACTTTAATTTGATAAGTTTGTTCGATATGTTTTCTGTTGGGTCGGAGAATCATATAGAAATACCTCTTTATTTTTGTTTCTGCTATACTGATTTTATTTGCTTTAGGTTTTTAGTTGTTTTGGGGTGAGTAGTAGATTGTGTATATTTGTCAGTTTTTTTGTGTTATTATGTTTAATGTTCCGTGTATAACTGTGTATGTTGTGTGTATTGTGTGCGTTGCGTGTGTTATTTTGTAAGGATATTCTCTCTTTGTTATAACTGATAGTTTATTTGTTACTCTTCGGCATTAAATCAGATATCCTGTGTTTGTTACTACTGTTACTATTGTTATGATGATATTTATTTGGCTTATAAATTTTGTTATTTGCTGGGTTCCTATGTTCGAGCAAGCTGCCATTTAAAGAATCAAATCTCTAAACATCTGCTTAAGTTCGATAGTTTTGATCAGCATGATAATAATGTTAGTTTTTGTTCAGTCTATCAACTGAGGTGTTAATTACATGATGATATTGCTCTTACTCATAATCGTTTGATAGTCTTTCGATCAATGATTTCTTTTATTTGAGGTAATTGCATTACAATGCTTATTTCAGTCGAGCTGTCTCTTCTAAGATGCTCATTGTTTATTATTGCACTGGATTTGTGTTGTTGTTGTTGTTGTTGTTGTTGAGATGAGCAATGTTGTTCAATTAGTAGATCTCTCCAAATCCCTTTTCATAACGGATCAACTACTATTATTAATCAGCTTGCGAGGTATTGACAACATTGATTGGTTAGGGAACATACTGCGACATCTGGGATGATGACAATGACAATAAATAATAAGTTTAACGATTTTATAATTGATTAATCTTAAATTATTGTTAATGCTTTGATTAAATTACAATATTATAATTATGGCTATGTTTGCGATTAATTGTATGAATGAATATGGTCTGTTTTTTGTATCATCAGGCTGTGTCGATTTTTTGAGGTTATTCTTCGATTGGGATTGTTTAATTGACAGTTTATTGTTTGATATCTTATTTTGTCTCTTATTTTGTGTCTTATGCGGCTTATTGTTTGATATCTTATTTTGTCTCTTATTTTGGATCTTATGCTGCTTATTGTTTGATATCTTCTTATGTGATCTGCTAAGATGCTACGACAACCTCTTCTTTTTTTTCTTCCTACTTTACCTCTTATGCAGTTTAATTGACTGCGACTTTCACATCTTTCTCTTAAACTTAGTTTTTAAGTCCTAATTCCTAAACTGCCTTCTATTTGGGTATTTATTATGTTACCTCTTTTGTTGGTTCATGCTGAATTTCTTATTTGGTTTCAGTTTTATTATTTTATGGAGCTGATGATTATTGCTAAATATTTTATTTGGCTTATGATTTGGCTTATTATTTGACTTCTTATTTAATTTATTGATTGGCTTCTTATTTAACTTATTACTTCTTTTATTATTGCACCTATCCCAAATTAGCCCCCACTTTAGCTACCTCATCAGTAACTACTTCTTACTTACTTTATTCCTTTTTCTGTATATACTTCGGATCAATGATATTTCTCTTTAAAAACCCACTATCCAAGTATTACTTATACTTGGCATCAGAGATCAGTCTTTCTTCTTCAACTACAGCCTTAGGCACTGAGAATGGGTAGAAAGATGTGCGATCTGCTTGCGTCCCTCCGTACTTTACCTCGATTTGACTACGATCAAATTGTTTC
The DNA here is from genome assembly GCF_059751285.1 of Brachycentrus maculatus. Taxonomy (NCBI): domain Eukaryota; kingdom Metazoa; phylum Arthropoda; class Insecta; order Trichoptera; family Brachycentridae; genus Brachycentrus; species Brachycentrus maculatus. Next base: position 7,142 of record NW_028282944.1, on the reverse strand, counting down.
CAAAGACTATCAGTGGTATTCTTTCGTTAGAGTGATATTTTATCGACTGTGACCTTCGATAAAAACTGTTTGACTACTTGCCATGAGAAATATATGTTTCCTGGGCAGTTTAACATCCATAGTTTATAGAGTCTGCCACCGTAGTTTGCACCTATTAGTTGAACCATGCCCTTTAATGAACCAACAGGAATATCAGTGAGCCCCATCCCCCCTAAATCATAAATAATATTCCAATGTTCGACTTGTCCAGGTAAAAACATCTTCTCAATAACTTCTTCCTGCACATAGACTATTCCTCGAAGTAATGCTTCTGTATCTTTCAGGTCAGTTCTTGGCAAATTGAACACAATTGTCGGCCTAAAATGCTTATCCCGCCCACAGATATAGAAATAGCCACTGTTCTAAACAGATAAATAAATATAATACAACAACAGCCCTCACTTTCTCGTCATCTTCATAGCGAATTAATCTCGAAAACGGATGCTCTCTCGATCGGATGTACTTATCGTAGAACTCCTCATGCTTCCGCATTTCTGTGTATGCATTGTCAAATTTATACTCACTAAAATGCAAGTATAGCATAATCAGCTGGTAGTTGAAATATTCTTTGAAGTAAGGTTTATTTTCGAGCCACTTCATGAATTCTTACATCTTCTTCCGTTCGAGGTCATCTGGCTCGATCTGTCCATAAAACAGTAATCGTGCCCCATTGTTCTTATTGAACCCTATCTTCTACTCTTATTCTAAAGCTATAAGATAGATCATACTCTTCGGGAAGAATCTGTAAGCGCGGGGGTCTATGCCGATTTGCTCTGTTTCTGCTAACTAGCTCTTCATGGCTATGATTAAATATATTAATTTATGATAGGGTAAAGATGAGACGGTATCAAGGTATGATTTATAATTATTTGCAGGCTATCATCAAAAGTATGTTATGTGTGTATATTAAAAGTTTTAAATTTCGATTGTTTTTTTGCGATTTAAGACCCTTTTTTAGTTATTTTTATTATTTATTATTTATTTACTATTATTTGTTATTCATATTATCTTCATTCATTGCCCTTATTTATTGAATGAACTAAATTCTCATATTCATCCTGGGGTTGGGTTGGGTTGGGTTGGGGTTGGGGTTGGGGTTGGGGTTGGGGTTGGGAGTCCTATTATCCGCCTGACTCGTTATAACTCCCTTATAGCTTTATCTTCCCTTCCAATACCCTTCGAGTCTAAAGATATTTGTTTAATATCTCCCTTTGCCAAACATTTCATCTTCTTTATATTCCCCCTAATACTTTTCTACCTATTAATTAATTCGGAATGTTGATATCCCTCTGCCATTCTTCTTATCATCTTTCCAAATGCCATTATATTAATAGGATTAATCAGCACTTTTATAATGGCCTTTACCATGTTTAATAAACTAATTGTCCTAGTTAATCTTCCCTCCTCCAGTATAAAAATCACCATTCAGATATGTCACCTCTATAGTCTATTTATTTTTAACTTTAATAACTGTTTAATTCGCTGTCTTTAGCAACCCTTTTTAAAACACATTATTCTTCCATGAGCCATTCGCAATTTACAGTCCTTTTTAATTATATAAGGCGCCTAAGCCATTACGTATGATTTGTTTATATGTACCATCTTATAAGAGAAATTCGCCATTATAAACAGTTTTATTCTTGTAGATAACAACACCCTATTTATACATTTTAAATTCCCTTATAATTCCAAAGTACATCCATACTTCTTCAGATGCATTTTATGTAGGATTGTATATTATGACTCCTTGGTCATTTCCATTACTGGTTTTATTTAGTATATTGTCGTTAATGATGATTATCGGGTAGATAAGTGATTATTTAAGTCTGTTTTTTTTGACTTAGGGCAGTTTGATGATGTTTTATAGACTTGCAGTTTGTTATGCTGTCAGTATCTGATTCCAATATTCATAGGAGTTTATTATTTCTTCAAATGAAACTTGGCATTGGCAGCAAGTATGACAAATTTTAGTTCCCATTTCGAGGATCTTTTCTGATGATTCTTATATTATATTTATATACTTATGAAATGAGAATTAAATTGGATAAAGCTAAATTAATTACTATCAGAATTTGGTAAGTTTAATTTAAACAAATAAGTTAACTAATTGATGTGTGGATCAATCATTAGAAATCTCAGAGATATTTTATTGTTTGCTGAATAATGAATTTTGATCTTATAATTTATTCGATTTTCAATGCTAAATGTTAATGCTAAATGCTCAGTAATGCATAAAATGATCGATAATATATCAAATGAATGAATTAACACTAATGCAATAGCTTAGACGATAGCTTATTAATCAATAAATTGAAAAACAATCTTCAATAATTTTCTTTGAACAAAATCATATTCTTTTATTATTTTTAGCATTCTTTTTTTGAATAGTTACATATTTCCGACATTAATTCTTTTTCAACTGTTTGAGCATTTGTATAGTTTGTTCAATTATATCGTTTTTTTATTGATATATCTAAGCATTACTTTCAGGCTTTTATTGTTCCATGCTTATTGGGTTCTTATTCCCAACATCAATGATGTTTGCTGTCTGTATATCTTCATCATTGATGCTATTTGTATGCATATTTTCATTATTGATGCTATTTGTATGCATATCTTCATCATTGATACTATTTGTATGCATAGCATTTTCTCTGAATGTCTAATTCTACAGATTATCAGGCAATGTGACCATTTTGGCCTAACAATTGACCACCTGAATATCTCTATCACTATTTCTATTATTAAAATTACTACTAAGTTGTTCGCTTATATTGCTTATGGGATTACAAACAGGAGTTATATTTATTAAACAATTAGATGTATAATCCTGTATTGTTTATAGTTTAATCTTACTTCTTTTTAGGCTGTTATTGGTTGTTGTTTTATTCTTTTAAGTTTATAAGTAATTATAGTTGGCCATACAATTCTTTCCAATTAGATCCATAACACTTAGTATTATTTTGCATTTGTTTCTTTTTGTGTTGTTGGTATTGTTTGAATTTGATATATTTCTTTATTGTTATAGTTGTTGTTGGATTTATGAGGTTGGTTGATAGTTTTTTAGGGGATTATGTGTGTTTTTAGGGGGTTTATTTATTGAAGTTGAAGAGGGTTATTTTATTAGAGATTATTGCCATTTTACTTTCTTTTTATTGTGGGGAATTGGGATATTTTATTTGTCTATGTTTGCTGCTTTTGTTCCTGTTTCTACTGTTGTTCTTGTTATTCCTGTTTCTACTGTTGTTTCTACCATGTTGATAATATTTATATTTCTGTCCGTATTACTATTTCGATGAGATTCCCGATGAGCAGACTAATACTTTCGTGATGTCCTATTCCCTTTGTTTTATCTACCTTAACTATTCAACCTACCTTTCCATTGATACCGATCTTCGATATCTCCCTGGCAATTGGATATGGTATAGTTTTGTTCTATGTTCATACTATTATTTTTCAGGATAGATTTCAGGTTTATATTACATTTCGGTTAGGAAGATAGTTTGTTGTTTGTAGAATTGTGATAATTGTGTTAATTGTAGTGGTTTTTCTAATGTCGAGCTAATTGATTATTGTAGTTATTGGTCTTTATAGTAAGAGGACTGGTTTGTGAGATTTGTGTATTGGTTTGGTTTTGTTGTTGTTGAGATAGTTTTGATAGTTTTGATGTTTGAGATAGTTTCTTAGATGAGAATGGACTGTTATTGGGATTTATGATATTTGTTTTGGATTACTGTAATTTTTTAGAGAGAAGCTGCGAATTGCTGAGTGAATTTTGAGTTTTGTTCATTTTGTTGTTGTTGTTATTCCTTGATGAAATAATCTGTTATTCCATGTTAAGTGTCTGCGTGTAGGATAGATTAGTTATTGGTAGATTATTTATTGAGTTTAGATATGTGTTACGAAGGACCAGTTCTTACTATGTTCTAGTTCTAGTTGTTATTCTAGTTGTTATTGTTGGTTATTGTTATTTGTTGTTTATATAGTTATTGCTGCTCTTCTATATTATCCAATTGTATGTAATTAACCTATCTGACTACAATAACAAAAGTTAAGAGTATTTCAAATGTGGTAAAGGATGTAATTGCAGTATACTACTAGCATTGTTAACATTATTAGGAATACATTTTTATGATCTCGAAATTAGACAATATTTTGGAGTTGCCTTTACTGTTGCAATATGACATTTACTCAGAATAGATAATCTCGCATTAATAAACTCTAATGACTTAAACAAAGACCATGTGTATCGTAGCATTAGATACTCTGTGGCGATCGCACTCGCCATGAGCATGCCTTGCCTCTGATTGATATTCTGTGAATATATTATGACTGATTACCCCTCATCTTTTGCCAGTTAGATAAAATCGATGAGGTTGTTCTTGATGTTTCTGATGTTATTTATATCTTTGATATCTTCAGCTTTTGAGTTATTTATTTACAGTTGATTACTATCCCCATCCTATGATATAACATACTCCAAAGTTCTCGTAAGTGTAATTGGCATAAAACTCAAAGTATAATCCTGGATCTATTAATCACAAGTCAGAACAATGATCATGTGAGTGATATAGTTGCTATGGAATATATCAATCTCTTCCAAACAGTGTTTCGTCCCAAGATACACTCCATCACAGATCTTAAGAGTATCATCGAGAGATTAATCAGGGTTATGATCATTATATGGATGATGATGATGGTTGTTACTTTGGGTTGTGTGTAATTTATATTGATTGGATTATTGTTGTTGTGGGTGGTTGGGCATATACTTTGTAATTGGTTGTTGTTGTTGTGATATAGAATAAGGTTGTTTTGTTATATTGAATTAAGGTGTTGCTTGTTTGGGTGTTGTTGTTGTTGGATTGGTTGTCGATATATTTATTTGAATATCACAATATTTATGGGTATATGCAACTGTCATCAAACTTTAATAATAATAATTATAGATAGATATCAATACCTTAATATTATTGTGGTTACCATTATCAATATCATTACCATCATATCATATCATCGCCGAATTGCCATAGTTAAACTAAATAGTAGTATGACACAGATACATATATATATACATACATATCATACATACATAAATGTTAAGCACCATATAATAATAATATTATAATTGCTGAATGAAATCAGAATAAACCAGTCAGCCCACCACAGCAACAATCACAATCAAACCTACCTCCACAAACTTCACACCCTATTCTCATATCTTCATCTCAACCTAGAAAATCATCGATTTGAAATAGAAAGTGATGCAGCACTACGAAGCAGAGTATCATCAAATTAAACTAATATTCAAAGGGCGTGTTCTTGAGGATCGATTTACAATGGCAGAGTGTAAGATTGTGGGAGGTGAGATTATCATGTGTGTGATTAATAAGAAAATAGAGTCACTTGAGAAGAAACATCAGAATTTAACAGCAGCCTATGATCAGACTATTCAGAAAGTTCCAGGATCATTTACTACTGGGATGGGTTCTAGTTTACCGATCGGATTTGGAGGATATAGTATGATTAACCATCCTCAGTATATGTCTGCTATGAATGGCGCAGTTTCGAGCTAGGAGAATATGGAGGAGATTATGAATGATCCCACTTATCAAGGAATGATGGAAGATCTTATGAATGATCCGGAAACTATGAAGCAACTTATGCAAGATAATCCGATGTTTAAGAGTATGATCAAGGAGAACCCGTCATTGAAGATTGTGATGGATAATCCGGAGCTTATGAAGATGATGTTTAGTACATATCAACTCAATTTTTAGATAAAGACACCATCAAAATGGCTAAGGAGTTTATGAAAAATCAAAATGGCGACAATCCACTTCAGGCCAATACGTTAGGTGGAATGCAAGGGTTACAGGGGTTACAGGGATTACAGGGAATGCAAGGGTTACAAGGAATGCCTGGCTTATTCGGACAGAACCCACAAAACCAACCAAACCTCAATAACAGCAACCAATACATCCCAAACATGAATCCCCAAAACCAATTCGGCATGGGACTCGGAATGAACCCCTTCATGAACATGTGGAACCAACCCCAACAACAACAACAAGCACAGGTTAACAAACCACAATAGCCCCAATCAATCGAATAAAAATATAAACAACAATTAAAATAGTTAGAGTCAATGGGCTTCAAGGATCGCTAGCAAAACATAAAAGTATTGATTGAATCGAAAGGTGACATAGATGGAGCATTAGAGAGACTCTGTCAAGACTGACTTTGAATGATGCTTGGATTAATTGCTCTAGTTAATTTTATTGCTAGTTAATTACATTATAACTATTAAATTAAAAGTTATTTCGTATCTAAGCATAATAAAATTAAAATCTATATGAAAAATTCCTTCTCTATGTTTCAGGTTCATAATGAGGAGACTATGCTCGAATTGTTAAGCAGCATAATGAAACAAAACCAAAATAATCAGCCTGCTATCTCACAGATGTCAATATAAATAGCAAGAAGAGCAGCAAGAGATCAAGAAAGCCGAGTGATCCAACTACTCTCAAAAAATCAATGATTATTCATGCAAAGAGTTCATATTATTTCTAACCACACATTCTACAGTTTACTCATCCCAAAATAAATGAGATGAAACACAGAAGAATGCTTATCTTTATTTTGTATTTTATTCTTTTGAATTCTTTACAACAATTGCTATTATATAATTAATACATTAATCTAACAGTTATATACAGGCCGAACATTAACTCTGTGTAAATATTGATTATATTTATATATTAGCATGTTAGATCAATATACTCGGTTTGATTGGCTATTAGTGAAGAGATGTATTGGATGCAGTTAGTAGTTAGTATATATTTAAAAATATTTATTTTAATGTGAAAGAGTGGTCGCTCTATTGCTTTATTGTTAGTATCAGTTGGTATGAGTTAGATTGATATGGCTTTATTAGTATTTATGATAAATTTATTATCGTAATGTAAGAATCATAATATTTATATGGAAGTCACATAATTTACATAATTTGGGGTTGGGGTCTGGGGTTGGGGTTGGGGTTGGGGTTGGGGTTGGGGTTGGGGTTGGGGTTGGGGTTGGGGTTGGGGTTGGGGTTGGGTTGGGAA
>NW_028282943.1:2500-15983 GCF_059751285.1 Brachycentrus maculatus | reverse complement strand
TGGTACCTATTTAAAATGAATTTTGTAGTCTTCAAGCTCATAGCGAGAATTAATAAAAACAACAAGGTTAATAATAATATGTTTATGTTTATTATTTACAATCGCGGCGGGGAGCAATACGCAGGACCGAATTGGAACTTATTTTTATTTCAAGTGTTTTATTTTTTTTTAATTTTATATTTATCTTTGGAATAAATACACTAGAGTTGTATTTTTATTGCATTCTTCTTAAATTACCTCAAATTTTATGTCAAGAAAAATGTATGAATAAGTTAAGAATACATTAACAAAAAGGAGAAATTTTTTTCATTTCTTAATGATACATTTTTGTAATTCATGAAAAAATCTCATAAATTTTCTACCCTATATTTAAAAGAAAGTTTGTTTTTAGTATTTCAAACCCTTTTTGCATCATTGGTTTTTGTTATTTTTGATTTTTTATGTACCCGAAGATATTGATATAAAATTAATATTTTGTTTTAAATATTTAAAAAAATAAAAACATAACTTCTTCATACGTATTAATAAATAACTTGACTCTATTTTGAATTTAATATAAGATTTTTTATAATGCAGGGTTAAGGAATTACTTAAGAATATAATAAATACAATGAATCAGGCTTTAATTTAAATTAAAGCCTGATTTATTTTTGTTTGCATACCAAAAAGTATGTATATTTTTTATATGATTTAAAAATGTTATTTACAATATACTTTACATTGTATCTATTAAGCACACAATATTATTACTTTGAGTTCCAATAGTGATCCTTTGTTTAAAACATATTATAGGAATAATCAACCTGCATTATTGTTTATTATGTAATTCGCAACAAACGATGATGTATAAATAGCATGTTTTATTGGAATTACGCTGTCTAAACTAAAACACATTTACGGGGGCCATTCTGGAGCTGATGAGTAGAATTGCCCGTGAATATGGAACATAAAATGGCGGAGCTATCCGTGAAAGGAAAATTGCGTCAGCGAAATAAAACAGACGGCTCTTTATATCAGTTTAATATTCATAAGCACGACTCGCTTTTATAGATCCCCCCTCATATATCCGAAGTTAAGTGTCGGTGCTCTTCTTACTTGCACAACCTTAACACTTTATTTTAATCGTCCTTAAATAGTATTCTTGATTACGAAAGGAGTTATTACTGCAATTATTATTATCTTAGCGAATCTCAATCTTCTCTTAGTTTAGCTCAATATTCAGCACACTGCTGTATCTACTGAAAATATAGATTGACTCATTTTAAGTTAAAAGTATTGATTTCATTAATTGATTTCACAGTCACTTTGTGAGAAAATCAAACAATTTTTAATTTAACTTTAACTTAGTAAATGTTCCCGCAGGACGTTTATCATAAATGTGGAGGTCCTCAGCAAAAAGTTACATTTCTAATTTTGCACAAAAAAATCCTTTAAATGCAAATCTGTTCTGTGTAGGTACTGTATTATATCTAAATCTTAATAAACGTTGAGACAAACGTGATTAATCAATAACTCGTCACTCGGGTGGCTATAACACCCAAAATGGGTGAAAAGCCATTAAAAAGAAAAAGAAGAAGAAACGTGATTAATCCTGTGTTAAACCAATATGAAATCATTAAATCGCACCAAAACGTAACAATTTTAAACTATAATTCCTGATTACTTAAAATCATTTATAATGGAAATGTAATGTATTGGTGACGACCTCCATAAATGTAAGTGGAGAAACCCAGATTTGTGAACAAGGATTTGGACACATCCAATAAAATAACTAACCAAATTAGTAGCTTATTGTTTTATGATCAAAATTTTGGAATATATATTATTTATTAACATCTGAACGCGAAAATATCTGCAACCAGTGAAAAGTGATACAATGATTTTCATTGTAATGTTTTGATTGCACGCGATTCGATTTTCCACTTAATGTCCTGCTACGATACTAGACATTTCACAAATGACCGGGGTCATTTGAGTACCTACGTATCTCAATTTGCGGCACCAAATGTAACAAAACGAAATAAAGAAATGTAATCTGTGATCAAAATTTGAATTCGGAATTGCGATGCAACTTTGATAACGCTCCTTATACTGATTCAGTCTAGCCCGAAAGAAAATGCCATGGAATTTTGGATTACGTAGTAAAAATGGCCAAGCATTCGTTTTACGTTGGGTTTTTTTCATCTGACAGGTTTAACACTTGTTGCGGTGGGATGTTACTTTATTGATCTTCGTTTCCGTCAGGATTAGAGCTTATCACCGCGAGAGTAGAATTCCCGCCGGGCCGCCCTCGGTGATGACAAATTAGTACACGACCTACGTCCGTTTCCAACATGGCGGCCCAATCTAATTTCCGATCCGCCTGACAGATGGCTCTCCCGCCGAGAGACTTACCTCGTTTCCCGCGTCTCTGAGGTGCCGTTCGAAAAATAAGAACACTCTTTTTGAGCAACATCATGCCATAGACAACACGGAGCGACATCCTAGACAGGTACCTACCTTATTCCGGAAGATAAACTTCGGACGAAAATAAAGTAAAACCATAAAATACTTCCTGAAAACATTCATTTCTGGTTGTGTCGTGACGTAATTGTAGAAGTTTAAGAAGTGAAAATATTTTTAAAGTTGATTTTATTGATTGAATAAATAAAAATGAACATTTCGCGTAGTAAATTTGTTTTTTTTTTCAACAAGTAAACTGTTTATATACACGCTAAAATTTTACTACGTGATTAATCGTAATTAATGTAATGTGAAAAATATCCACAGATATCATGTTTTCTTATTTGAAAAATAATGTCGTTAATTCTTAACATACCTACCCATATAATTTCTCAATACAATATAGGTATTGTTTTCGTCTTTGTTTTCGTAAATTTACAAATAAGAGATTTTTACATATTTACTACAGTGTTTTCAAACACATATCGTATGAAAAAAAGTAAAGCAGTGCAGTTCAGCCGCTATACTCTACTTTGGTACATTGAAATTAGTTCTTGAGCAGTAGCAAGTTTAGAATAACGTATTTCCACGGCCTGGAATTCCTCTGCACAGACCTCACGTTCCACATAAGTTTCCTTAATTTTCTAAGTACAACTAGTTTCCACTTTCTACACCTTCCCCTACGTGTTTAATTACCGATACTTCCCATTTTCCAAATAAGTTTCGTTAATTCAATACACCCATGTCGATAGTCACATAAAATACAGGGTGGATAGGAAATTATAACTGTTTTTAAACAATCAAATTTTACTTAAAAATAAAAGACTTTGTTTAATTAATGTTCGTTTATTTAAGGAGATGCAACCCAAATACAAAATTCAATCACCAGCCGACCACTGCAGAGGTCACACACCTGTTCAATCCCGATTTTTTTGAAGAATGTTTGTTGGATATTTTTTTGTTTATAAAAAATATGTATAAAAAAAATATTATTATTTAGCTCCTTTCCTTTCAATAACTCAAAACAAAATAATTATTTAAAAGAAAAACTTATTTTTCCAGTGCAAAAACGGTGCTTTAAGAAAAAATTAACTACTTAAAATGTTACCTGGATTTAGAGAAAATCAAGTTGCGACTTAACGAATACTGGGCCATTTTTTATTTATTTACTCTGTTTAGTCAGTAACGTAAGTTTATAGATTTTCTTTAAATAACCATATTTTTAACGTAATATTTATGGAAGTGTAGCATGCAGTTGACAAAAGAATATTCGTCAAAACGATGTATAAATGCTAGATGTTATAAAATAAGGAAAATGCATTGTTGAGATAAAATTATCGATGAAATTAAGAAAGGTGTGTTGAGATGGTTTGGACATGCATGAGTACATAGAACGAATGAATGAAGAAGGTACAGTATAAGAAATTTATGATTATAATTTAATTGAAAGTAGGAGCAGCGGAGGACAAACGAAAATTAGGCATGATCAAATATTTCAAATACTTGAAAGAAGTCATGTCAGAGAAAAAAATTGGTTATGTGGATATAAGGAGATTCATAAATGTGGAAGGTCTGACTCTTTGGAGAGCTCTTGGATTGCTGACCATGCCTGTCCAGGGTATCTCAAAGACCGGCTTACGCCATTCATTTTTTACTACATAGGACGGATGTTAGAGGTCAAAATAAAATATGGAACAAAGGCAAAATAAAGGAATGGGTAAATGATCAATAGTTAATTTTATGAAATTTGTAAAATGTTTATATTCTTAATTTTTTTCTCTTTTTTTGTGTGTATATTAGATTAAAATCGTTAAAAACAAACAATAAAAAAATTAAAAAATATAACACTGACCTTATTTAGCATTTGACCAACCGTTAGCTAAGCTTTAGGTTGATATATATTAAACTATAATTTTAAAACAATATTATTTTGAAAGTTATCAAATTGAAAATCATAAAATAATAAATATCAATCTCGAAATTCAGTTATTTGCCAATAGAATAAATACTTTTAACGATATCATTAGACTAGTCTGGGTAAATTAATATCTAAAATAACGCATTTCTCGTTCATGAAAATTTATACATGAAAAGGTATTTGAATCGAAAGCGTTACTTTAGCTTAATCTTATAATCTCAGTCTATAGTAAATGCTGGACTAAGTTAGCATATTCATGAATTTAAATGCAAATTTATTGAAATGTTTAACTTTGAAATGAATGCAATATCAAGCATTTTATGAAGGCACCAAATAATTTACTGTGCACAGCTTCTGTGCAGACCCAAACACAGGGTGAATTAAGCACCTAACCTTACTATTTAGTTGGAAATGCGACGTGATAAAGAAGAAGAAAAACTTATGTGTAGATGAAAATTAATTTTTTATTACATTTTTTGGGATAGTCAGCAGGTGATTCAGGTTTAGTTTTATGCAATTTTACATAGAAATACAAATGTGTGTGGTGAGACATTGTTAAAGAGAGATTCATTTCAAACCCAACATACGATAAATAGCAAACAACATTTTCTCTTAACCTAGGTAACATTTAAGGTAACTGCTTTTATTCTTAAATCTAAATAAATATATGGTTTTAAATAGAAAAAAATATAAAAGTTGTAAAAAATTTTTTTTTTAAATTTCACTAAATATTCTAAAAAAGAACGATAAGAGACGTCCGGCCCTCAGCGCGGTCAAGCGTGTTGTGATTTAAAGGCTTGAGATCTCGGTCTTATAGCAAACATATTTATTAAGGTAAATTCATTTTACACATGTTGTACCATCCTCGATTTACGGTAAGAAAACAATATTTTTTCACTTTTATTACTCCTTGAACTGGTTACAGGAACTTAAAACGATAACGTCAGTCACGTTCAATTTAACCCCACCAAATTTATTAGGCGATGATGTATTAGAATATTTAATTCTTAAATGTTGCCGATAAAACGAGCAGGGTGATTTATAATTTATTATTCTCCATGAGATATTTAATTTTCATATTTTCATAATTATCTGTGAGATATATTTTCGCACTTTCTTATCCATATTTAAAATAAATTCCTATTTGATTGGTCATGTTAGTCACACACACATATAAAACTTCCCCCGGCCATAATTCATGTACCAGGGCCCCATAACAGAGTGGGGAAATCAATAAATAATCCCAGCATATTATCGGTTTCATTATGAACGGTCAAACGTTCGACGTGCCTTTACTTATCGACGTAGGCTAGTGCTTTCGGGGTCGATTTTCCTTCTTTCATTTCCTTCCCTCCACCGGTGAAAACCTATTATTTTTCCGGACGAATCACCGGCACTCCATTAATCATATAAACCTCCTCCCAGCTTGCTGCCCTGGTAATGTATGGCCAGTTTTCCACCACTTAAATATTTTATTCATCGCGAAATGGGCCATTAGTCATCTCCGCACTAATGAGCTCTCTATCTTTTGTAATATTAAATTCAGCACTATCTTCTACTCATTTATTTAGCCCTGGTGGGTTTTCTGTACCTCCAAAACCCCCTTAAGAATTCCATTACATTTCCTCAAGCTTGTTTTACTAGTAGCATTTATGCCATTGTTTGCAATAATCCAGTTTAAGATCCAGAACACCCCCTATCTTCTTTTCAAAATGTCAGTAATAAAAATGCTTTTATTTATTTATTTATATATTTTTTTATATACATGAACATTTTAACTATCTGTATTTTGGATCTTTACACAAGTCTGTGTTGAGCCAAAATACTAACAAAACAGAAACCAACAAAACGAAATACTAACAAAACTTGGTTTATATAAATAAAAGGTATTAATAAGCATTGTCGATCAAATTAAGGACGTTGCGTTGAGATTGTCTGGGCATGTCAAACGAAATATACTTGCACAAGCTAATGGGAATTTGTTAGTGTCTGACTTCGCTCACTTAATGTATAAAAATTCAATTTTATAAATTAAATTATTGATTCGTCAGTCACTTTGTGGTACTATTATTATTTTTTTAATTTTAATTCTACTTGGTAAGTATCACATTATTTTAAAATCTAAAACGTAACGTATTTCGATGCATCTCGCATCTTTTTCAAACTCTGGTCTTTTAAAAAGACGCGGAATGCATCGAAAATGCTTTTAAAGAAAAATGTCAATAGATTTTAAAAAATAGGGGTATTTCGCATGGTAAAATTAAACTTAAAAAATAGTAAATACATAAAGCGATTTAATTAAAGTCCAGGTATAATTATTTTATTGTAAAACCTTTATACAGTAAATTATTATTGTATCTCTTGTATCTAATATATAAAATCTAATAATTAAAAAAAAAACAAAAAATAATAAAAAAAATAAAATAAATTGTTTTAACATGTTAGTATTTCGGCTCAACACAGGCACAACAATAGTGAATGTATCTATGAAATAAATATGTATCTATGAATGCATCTATGTATATATTTCATATATGTATATATTACATAATAAATAAAATTAAAAAATTTAAAAGAGCATTTTAGCTTGACCAACCCAAATTTGCCTTCATTTATTTTCAAGGATTGTTTTTTTTACTTTTTTTTTAGCTGGACTAACCCATTAATTTGCCTTCATTTATTTTCAAGCAGTGGTTTTTATGCATTATTCATGAGTTAATTTGTGACAAGAATATTTTTCTTAAGTGGAAGAATATTTTATAGCGTAAAATGATGACGAAAATAAGGTCAGTTTTTCCTCTCATTTCGAGGTCACGTGAGCACTTCGCCGTAGTTGACCCACAAAGCTCGTTTCACAAATTACCCTATTTTAAAACGCTTCAGTGGCCGGTAGAGCCCTCGCATCCTCAGCACGGGGTGGCATTATTTCAAGACACGTTCGCGCCTTAATTATTCAGAATACCTGGCACTGAGTCGCTTCATTCTCCGAGCTAGAATCCCTCCAAATATGAAGCTTTATGCAAATTATCAATTGCAGCGCGCAGGTGGCCGAGCGGGATGCAGCGGGTTAATTATGCTGTCAGTTTTTTTCGCTGTATATTTGTATAATGTGAAAAGGCCTTAACAGTCCGACTGACGACGGATATTATTTCTCAAGCCTCCGATGATGCGTGCCTCGAGCAATCAGGGTACGATACGACGAGCTATGTATTTATGATGCCCTTCGTACAGATTGTAATGTTTTGACAGGTGGACATAGAGTGGAATCACATAAACTCACCGTATGAACAAAACAAAACATACAAGGATGTTAACTAACTAACCAACTAACAAACCATCCTACAGCTTCACTACAGGGGTAGGCAGACAATGGAACGCCACACCAATCTGTCTTTGCACACAATCTTCGCCTCTTCCACATTCGTGAATTTTCTCATCATACAAACACACCAATTATTCCGACTCCTGACCTGACCACTTTCAAGTTCGTATTTGAAATTCTTCCTCTACTTCTATTACTAACTACATTCGCCTTTTATAACATAGATTTTCGTTAGTATAAAGTGCTCATTTAAACTCCTGTTTACTCAGTATATGTAAATAAATATAAATGGAATGTATGCAATGGTTTTTAAATTTTAAACAAGTCAGAATTAACAATTCATTTTCAAACATTCCATTTACTTCTTTTCAAACGTTGATATGCAAACTAATTATATTATTTATACAGCAAAAAATGTTTTACAAGACGTGAAAAGCTCAACTATTTTCGACCTTGATTAAAATTACTTTTGTATATATATATATATATATATATATATATATATATATATATATATATATATATATATATATATATATATATATATATATATATTTATATATATTTATATATATATATATATATATATATATATATATATATATATATATATATATAAATATATATAAATATATATGAATGTGTATATATATATATATATACATATATATATATAAGTAATTACATATATTGTATGGTAACAACGTTGTGATGGCCCTGATATGCATACATACTCGTACGTTCATAGAACTCAATTTTAGACAAGAATGTATCTATCTACCTCTTTGCGCTTTAGCCTATGTATACAAAATATAATTTATTCATCTCACCGTATTTATATATAATTTCACGCTGTTCAAATATACACAAAGCCAGCGTTTAAATTCAAAATCAAGTCATTATTTAATTGCTGAGCGTGATAAAGCAATTATATAAAATTATTTTTCACTCACGAAGCATTATCTAAGCCAGTAGTCTTATACAGGTAACTCAAAATTGTTTAAAATCTGAATTTTATATCGTGATTCAGATTCCATTGCGCTTAAAAATATTTAATGTGTATTATTTTCATGAAATAATTACATTGAGCACTTTGAGAATACTCGTATGTGTCGACATTTAATTTAAAATTTATATCGTAAATATTATAATTTCATGTAATACGTGTTTCGATTTATTTTGCATCATTTTCCAATACCGTTTGTGATATTAATTGTTATATTTTTTTCTTTTAAGAATTTTATTCAAACTGTTTTAAAACAATAGCAACATTTTGAGGCAAAAGAAATTCATAAGAATGAAATTTATAGTAAACCAATAATCGACAGTATGATAATGACTTGAGGGAGGTTTTCCCTTCTATTGTCCATGTTCCCACTGATAAAAAAATAAGAAAACAGCTTCAATCCTCTTTTTATCGTTCCCAAGTCCCAAGAGCACATCTCTAAAATTAAGACTTATCTTCATATACGGTGTTTGAAAGTGATGCGGAATGCATCGAAACATGTGATACAATGGATTTTAGGAAATATTGGATTTAAGTCTTATTTAAAAAGGAGAAAAGTACAAGCTACTGCAATTGATCATCATGGGTAAGATCGAGGGTCGAAAAGGTGTCGGAAGAAGGCGGATCTCCTGGCTCCATAATATATATACACGAGTGAACAAGAGTGCATAACGTCGAGGAGGTATTTCGGACTGCCTGAAATAGGGACTCTTTCTCACAAGTGATAGTCAATGTGGGAGGACCCGACACGTCACGTAAAGACAAAGAAAGAAAAAAATTAATAAAATAAATATTCATAATAGTAAGTATTAAGATATTAGACATTCCAACTTGATAATCTTACTTGTTTTTAGTTCTAACTTCTGAGCTGTATTTGACTAAGAAAATAATTACTTTCAACTTACATAGGACTTCAGAGACATTCAAATGTATTTTCCGAAACTCATTAACCTTCCATGGCTCCGGGCAATCAAATAAAGTATTGTTTTAAAATTCAAACCATTCCGAAAATGTAACAGAGTAGTATAACTGGCTAGAAGCTATTAAGAATATTCATCCAACGTTTTTAATTAAAATTAGGAGCATCAAAATAAACGCTAGAGATAATAAAATAAATCACCCCATCTAAAAGGGATAGCATGTAAGATTTTATTCAGCAATGAAAGTCAAATTTTAAGTCGTTTAAATATTGAAAGTTATGATTACCCTTCGTACACCTTCCGATCGATTCCCCTTTGGCGAAGCTATTAGGTATAAATTTTATAATTATTTACATTGTCAGAACGGGGAGATTGGAGTGATCGAGGAGCGAAGGGCAAAAATACGACCTGGCTAAAATTATAAATTACAGTCATCTTCCCTTAGGCGCTTTTGGTGCTCGGCATTACCGAGAGTATAATTCAAATATTTTTCCAGGCAGAGGTATTAATTAATATTTAAATTGTGTTTACCTAGTGACGGTTCAAATATGGTAATGAGACACTCGAAGCACCTGTTTATTGCCCGTGACTCTGATTGACTTCATTTTAAAAGCTTTAAAAAGGTTTTCTCATTGGTTTGAGAATTTAATGCTCCAGAAAAAAATTGCTAAAATAAATTTCTAATATTTATATTCATATGATGTCAAATATAAAAAAAAAACACTGTTTGCCGATCAAAATAACATTTCTTCTATATAGAGTGGATGGAAATATGTCGTTCATTCATAAACGAAAACGTTTAAATGACATGAATGATATTTTATTCACCGTAATTAGACAAGATGACAAAATTGTTGGAATGAAGCAATCACAATAGTAATTGTATCGATTTACGGTCCTATGGTAGTGGACTTTTGATTCAAATATCGATCCTCATCGTTTGCCATGACTTAGTTGAAAATAGCCTCATAATTAATATGTATGTGCGTAATAAGAACACAAAAATTATAGAAAAATTCAATAATATTTTTTTACAAAAAATAATACTTATTTGACGTTTTTTAAAAGCACAATTTTGAGGTTCTATTAAGTGATGTATCTCTTTCGCAAAACATGAAAACTGATTTGTTTTTCTTCTTTGTAATTCTATCTTATTCTTAAAACATTAAAAAAATTATTTATTAAGTCCTCAGTCCTAAGGTCAGCACGCTCGGCTACCGTTCTGGAGGTCCCGGGTTCGATTCCCAAGGGGGGTAAAATAAATAAAAGTATTTTTTTCACTGTAATATTTATTCAATATTACCATGGACTGGTACCTGAAGCGGAGGGCTGATCACCTGTCCTTCATGTGTAAAACGATCATGATAACACTGCGTTTATAAGACACAGTGCCCTATGCACCATTGGGGTGCGGATAAGGGTTTTATTTATTATTAATAATAAAATCAACTTTCAATCGAAATTTCACTTAAAAATACCACTATTTCTTAAAATCTATTTTAACACGTGTTTCGATACATAACGCATCATTATCAAACATTGTATGTGGAGCAAAGTCAAAATTTTAGAGTTGTACCCTTAAGACGTTAAACTATGAAGGTAGGGTAGAAGCTGTTTCTTATTTTTATCAGTGAGAATATGAACAATAGGCATTGTTTAAGTCATTGGTTTTAATCATAACTTGACATACGATGTTTGATAATGGTGTGGAATTCATCGAAACATGTGTCATAATAGATTTTAATAAATATTGTCATTCGATAATTATTAATTGAATTTAAAAAAAAAACTGGTAGATATTACTGTAGATATTCTACAAAGTGACTGATGAATCCATTGATGGACAATCAATTACAAAATAATTATTTTACGTATACGATAACCGTTTTTATTTTATAATTACTATGTATTTTGTCTCAGAACTAAAATCATTCGCCAACCAGTGAAGGCTTATAAAATTTCAAATAAAACTTAAACACTTACACTATAACCAACAATTACCGCTCCTTGGCTTTAATGCCTACCATTATACAAGTAATGGCATGTTTTATCAGTAGTCCACTCTCCACTCACTGACTAGTTGAACGGTTCTACCCGCTACCCTTAGCCCTTCTACAAAAAGGCGGGGTTATTTCATATAAATTATTGTGACGTTCTCATTAACTTAAGAATGCGTTTCACCCTACGAAAATTTGGAAACCCTTCACACTATGGATTTTTTTAAACGAATTCCTTTCCAAATAGGAGCTGTTAGATATATTGAATTGCATATAAAAATAGCATCTGAATATTTATGAATTAAAACATATTAATCATTTGGAATCTACATTTTTTAAGTAAAAAAAATATCTAATGATTAAAGAAAACACTTCGTTTTTTACCACTTGAGTTTTATTATATACTACATGTTTCAGAAGTTAAACTTCCATCATTCAGGTCCGTACAATAACTAAAATATGAAATATAAAATATTATATTTTAGTTATTGTACAGACCTGAATGATGGAAGTTTAACTTCTGAAACATGTAGTCTATAATAAAACTCAAGTGGTAAAAAACGAAGTGTTTTCTTTAATCATTGTAACATGTCTTACCACAAAGTTAATGCCGAAACAATAAATAAAAAATTATCTTGTGATGCTTCTTAGTAAATTTCCATTTATACTAAAAAATAAATTAATAATAATGTATGTTAGTTTAAAACATAAAACATTTAGAATAATTAAATCGTATTTTTGATATTCTAATGAGGCTACTGTGAATAATGTTTTTTTTTTAAATTTTTTCCTTTCAAATTGAGAGACTTTAAATCGATATGTTTTTCATCATTTTTAAATAATTTAAATATCCATTTAAATCAATAATGTGTATTAAAAATACAGCTTCAATGCCTTTTTAACTTACTTAATTTTCTTTAAACCCAGGTAACGTTGATTATGTTAATAGAATTTTGGATCGAAAAAATAAGTTTTTTTTCAAAATAAATACATGGTTTTGAAAAGAATAAAGTTATTTAAACAAAGTTTTAAAAAATACAATAAAACATAGTTTTCAATATAAGTATATTAAAAAAAAGTATAGTAAAAAATATATGCGCGGAAAGACGTCTAGCCCGGTCGCGTTTAGAATTTGAACGTTCGAGATCCTCAGCCTTAACTGGTCATTTAACCGGTGCAAAGTCAAGTCGAAGTTAAGTTGAGGAAGAATGATTACCTCGAAGAGTAGTGGGCGGTGTATTTCGTAATAATCAATTTACCAGTATGAGAAAATTGCCTCGTCCTGTGGTAGGCCATTCGTTCCAAAGATTTGTTTAGCCGGAATAATAAATAATCCGCAGTCAGTTTTGGCGGCGTGCTCGCAAATAATTTCCTCTTTATGAGTGACGAGTTAAGTACACGTGTCCCGACGTACTCATCCGCCCTGCTCTTGCTCCTCACCTTGCTCTTGCCAGATCGCATTCACTTCCTTAAGGCTATGCTTCCCGGATACTGTGGGAAGTGGGGAGAAGCGCTCATTATGGGTAAAGCCTGCAATATAATATACGTACCTGCCTTTATTGAAACTAAATTTGTGTAATATGTCCAAGGATGATTGCATATTAAAAAACATACCGGGATTAACGAGGTATATAAACATTGTTTATCGAACTTTTGACAGGCTTGTAAGGAGGAAAAATGACGAAAGAAGCACGAAATTCCGGGTTAAAAACAAAATTTTAGGAGTTGCCTACTACGTGGACTGAGATCTCGAGAAGAAAGCCGAAGAACAACTGGAACAGATTCTTAACTCGTTCTCTTTCCTGGTCAGCTCACCTCGTCCTCGAGCTGTAGATCCTTCTGTCATGGTGAAAGTTATCTAGGCCATGCCTTAGAGTC
>NW_028282942.1:0-10000 GCF_059751285.1 Brachycentrus maculatus | reverse complement strand
TTTCCTGTACTTTCTATTCAGTTTTGGCCTGGCCAGAGTACAGTAATAACCCCTTGTATTTTTTCAAAATGTCGTTCGATAAAGTGCATTTACGTCATTGTTTACTTTATGAATTCCGTAAAGACAATACCACGAGTGTGGCAACCAAAAACATTTGTGAAGTGTACGGAGCAGATGTCATCAAAGTTCGACAGGTACGAAGATGGTTTGCAAAATTCCGATCTGGAGATTTTTCACTCATTGATAAACCACGTACCGGGCGGCCATTGAAGTCTGATGAAGACGAATTAAAAGTCATAATTGACACCAATCCACGTCTAACCATCAGAGAGATTGTGTCAATGATGGGAGTCAACCAAACAATCGCATTAAGACATTTGAAGCGTATGGAAATGGTTTCGCGGTACGACGTTTGGATACCTCATCAATTGTCGGCTGCCAATTTATTGGATCGTGTTTCAACGCGCGTTGCTTTGAGTGCGAGGCAAAAACATGAACCTTTTTTGCATCGTTTGGTGACGGGAGATGAGAAATGGGTCGTGTACAACAACGTGACAAGAAAAAGACATTGGACTATACCTGGACAAGCCCCATTAACAACTTCGAAGGCCGAAATCCATAAAAAAAAGTTATACTTTGTGTTTGGTGGAATAATTAGGGTATTGTGTAATTTGAACTCTTGGAACACGATAAGACAAGTACAGCAGAACAATATTGTCAGCATTTATCCAAATTGAACATGGTCCTTCAAAAGGATAGACCAGAATTGGTAAACAGAAAAGGGGCAGTGTTTCATCACGACAACGCGCGACCACATGTAGCTATGATGACCCAACACAAGCTAAATGAGTTAAATTGGGATGTTATCAAGCATCCACTGTATTTTCCAGATCTTGCTCTTTCTGAATTTTATTTATTCCGATCACTGCAAAAAAATTTAAATGATGAAAAAAAATATTCAATAGAGCAGGTAAAAACATCCCTTACTTCATTTTTCGCTTCAAAATCCACGGAATTTTATACTACTGGTATTAATAAGTTGATAGAAAGATGGGAGAAGGTTATAAGAACTGATGGAAATTATATAATTTATTAAATAAATAATACACAAGAAAAAAAAAATTAAAAAATATAAGTAAAAAACGGTCAAAACTTTTGCATCAACCAATATATATATATATATATGTATATATTATCTACAATAGACATGCCATACAAATGAAATTATTACAATACATTTTAATAAATACACCCTAGTTTTACGAAACATATAACAGTCATCTACACTCTAAGCTCCTTCACTAAAGTCATCTGTATCTGCCTACATGTGAATTATTTTACGAATCGTCTCCGGTGAATTTCGCTAAAAATCAATCGATTTAGTTACTTCAATTTATCAGAGTTTATATTAACTTTCTTATGACTAGTTGAATCCTAAAATAATACGTTTTAACCCTTATTTTCGTTTTGATAGTACTATGATCGTTTATTCAATTCTGTCTCTAGCCAATATTTGATGCTTTTTTATGTTTACATCAATTATTGGTAGCCGCCATACAATACACGAAAAATGACGGCTATTCTGATCAGCAGACTGCAAAAATGACAAAACGTGGATGCGTTTGAAAGAATTTCGCTACGCTAAAAATCTGTCCTTGGACGTAATTCAAGAATACACTAGCAGTACGTAAATATGATTAAAGAGGAAGACATTTTAATGTTGATATCAATTAATGTATCATTTATTTATGTTATAACAATATTTTTTTAATTAATTACTTAATTGGACTCTATATGCTCCACCTAGGGAGCGGATATGGTATAATAATAATAATAATAATAAATAAATGACTAATAATGATAAATATAAAGAAATATCATTTAAATATTATGTTTATATGTAAGGAAATAAAGAAAAATATTCGATATCAATATTTTATTTAGAAAAATTTCATTATAAAATAATTCATCCCAATTTTATTTTGGGCATAAATGCCAAACGTTCTCAACTGGCGCATATTTATCGCTTTACATTAATTTGCGGTAATTATTATTCTCTCAAACTCGGTAATTTGAGATAATTCATTATATTTTAATGTTTTTTTTTTCAACCCCTAAATACATTTCTGGGCAGGAAGCGAATGTTTAGGTAGAAAAGGGTTATTAAAATTCCTAATTAAATTAATTGAGTATCCCGTGGAATTTGTTGACGTTTCACTTAAATTACGAGACACAAATAATACTATTAAATGAATGCTTTTTCTTTTGTTTTATGAAAAAGAAATTTAATATTGAGAAAAATTGCTACGGTATTTTAGTGATTTCCGAATATTGATTAGAAAGCACAGAAAAAAATGTAAATCTGTATAACTAATTTCAACTCAAATTCACTACCGTGTAGAGTTTAAGGACTTTCGGATAAAGTTGAACTTTCGTATATTGAACTTCTGTTTAGAGAAATTTTCTCCTGTAACGTATTTATAAAGCCTAAAGGATACCATCGTCATACATTTTGAGATTAATAATATGCGAGTATAACGAACACCTGTTTCTATATTGCAAGTATTTTTTCAGATATGTTCCTATACATTTTTAATGTTTAGTTTTTATTCAAGAAATGCAAAATATCTATATTTATTATTTTAATTCGATATACGAGTATTATGTACATATTTTTTTTTTTTTAATGTTTCTTAAAAACTGACTATTTCTTCTCATGAGTAGGCAGAAAG
Organism: Brachycentrus maculatus; assembly: GCF_059751285.1. Lineage (NCBI taxonomy): Eukaryota > Metazoa > Arthropoda > Insecta > Trichoptera > Brachycentridae > Brachycentrus > Brachycentrus maculatus. Next base: position 7,268 of record NW_028282942.1, on the reverse strand, counting down.
GATAGAATGCCACACCACTATGTTTTTGTAAAATATTCTTCGCCTTTCTATATTCATATATCTCGATTCCTTAACGACCTATCCACTTTATATATTTTATGTATTTGATACACTTAATTATACTTATTTTTCTTCGGTCTTCTTCTGCCTTTATTTTTTACTACGTTCGCCTTATATATTTTTTTGCCGTTTTTCTCGCTCATTCGTTCAACTTGCCACAACCATTTCGATATACCTACCTTTCTTAATTTGATCTATAATGCTTATCTCAGTCAAGCGTTCTTACTTTATTGATCCATATGACCATGTGTTATATTCGTTCATCTTTTTACCAAATATTATTCTTCGTGTTTGCATTTCGACTAAATTCTGTCTGCTGTCATCATTATGATTATATTACTTGTCGATAAAGCATTAACTTTGTGAAATTACATTATGATTTAAATATAAAAAATGTAAAAATCTTATAAGCCCAAATATAATCCAACTTTGTGAAATTACATTATGATTTAAATATAAAAAAATGTAAAAATCTTATAAGTCCAAATATAATCCATATTTTTTTAAATGTAAACACGACTAGTTTCGATAACTACTGATATTCTCGAAACTTGTCTAGTTCACGTTAATAAAATTATAAAAGTGGTCATATATAAGTTTTGTATTTTTATGTTTAGATTTTCTATGTAACGTATTTATTTCCTCTCATTCAACAACTTTTTATTCGGATTCCATTGCATGCTCTGAATTCAACTACAAATTGTATATCAAAATCAAAACTGTCATTTTTGGATATTATTTTATGTTCCAGAAAGTGTATTATTTTTATTTCACTTTGGAGTTAGCATAGTTGGATTTTGCGAATAAAGCTTAGTACAACCTACCAATCTAAGCTTGGAGCATGCCTTTAGCATTAGCTAATCAACTAAAATAAACATACTGTTGTACTTTGACTGTCTAGTATAAATAACGTTAAGTGAGGAACAAATATGTTACGTTTATCTTCTGCATAGGTACTTCCCTAACCTATTTATAAAAGGTACAATTAGTCTCTGGCACCCAGGACTTTTAAACCTGTTTTTTTTGTCCTTTTAATTCTTTAGGATATTTTAATTATCATTACTTTAGTCCTGTTTAGAAATGAATCTTTTAAAAAAAAGCAGTGATAATAACTCTGATGCCACGTCACTTGTTTAAACAAAAGAAATCGTAATCCGTGGAATTGCTTAACGTTTATCCCGTTATATAAAGTATTTTTTTAAATACTGCTTTGTGATTTTTTTGTATCAAATGCTAAAAAAAATATAAGCTTGTATTACATTATTAGCTCAGTTACATAATTAATGTTTTGTAAGAGTGTTCATTAAAATACGGACTAGAACTTATATTCTAGGAAAATGTAGCTAAATCAATCATTCGAAACTGATTTTATTACATAAAGTTTTCCAGCATGACGCGGTTAATAAAGCCGCGAATTAATAGTCAAGATGTCGATATAAATCGAGAGCGTGTTCTTAAACATTCCCGAATCTACCGAGGCATGTCAGAAAGCAACGTAGAATGTGTTGCCCTTGACGTGACATACCTCGCATATCCCCGTTGTCTTCGTATACACTGCGGAATATTATTTAGCAAATATTTTGGATATAACGAGGATGTAACACATCAAAAACGATTGAGGTAAAAGCATATGAAAGAATTAAAAATGTGTACGAGTGTTGAAATCAACATAAAATAAAAATAAAAATGGAGATAATCCAAATTTGCGAACAAATATTTGGACACTCAAAATGTTGTAAATAAATTAACTGGTCAAATTATAAGCTAAAATAATAAAATAAAAGTAACCCACCTTTATGATTATAATCCAGGATTCGGATCTTCGGAGTTTCTGCTCAATAAAAAGCTTCTTTCATCTCACCAATAGATGTCTCTAGAGAAGTCTATCGAATTTAAGAACTGTGTTTCGAGTTTAATCAATATATCTAGAAGCTCCAAGAATTTGAATAGTGTGGTTGTCAGTCATGGGTAGAATTGGTGACTGCTACACTTTGTAAAGTGATCACTTAAACCAGCATATGACGGTCGTAAGCTCTGTAAATGCCCAGGCTTCCATATTCTTCTTCATCTATGTTGAGATGTCACAATATAATGTAAAAAATAAAAATCCTATATTTTTCAATATCAATTTTACTTGGTAGATACATTTTTTTGTTCAAATCTATTGTGGCACGTATTTCGATCCATTATGTATCATTTTCAAATACCGTATAAACTCATATTACCTAAAATGGATTTGAAGAAGAAAATGGTATATACCAAGTAAATTTTATATTTCTCCGCCTCCGCCTCCGTAGTGTAATGGTCAGCATGCTCGGCTACCGTTCTGGAGGTCCCGGGTTCGATTCCCAGGGGGGTTTAATAAATATAAGTGATTTTTCACTCTAATATTTATTCAATATTACACTGCACTGGTACCTGAAGTGGAGGGCTGATCACCTTTCCTTCATGTGTAAACGATCGAGATAACACTGCGTTTATATGAAGCAGTGCCCTATGCACCATTGGGGTGCGGTAAGGGATTTATTATTTATTAAATTTTACATTAAAAATTGATAGATATTAACACAAAGTGACTACCCAATCGATTCATGAAATAATCCTACGCTCCGGGTATGCATGAGAGGCCAGTCTTAGAAATCGTCAAATAAAGGTATTATCAGGTAGTATCATGTAAAAGGTATTTTGAGAAGTTAAAAAATAATTGGTCGACGCTTTCTAAATGCGCCATAGAATCAAGCGTTATATCACAAAGATGGCAGATTTTATTACTCAATAATTTGATAAAATGAAAAATAAAATGTTGGATTTAAGTTTCGTAAATTTCGGGTGTTTTTTTAAAACCCTTATCCGCACCCGATGGTGCATAGGGCACTTCATCATATAAACGTAGTGTTATCTTAAACGTTAACACGTGAAGGAAAGGTGATCGGTCCTCTGCTTCATGTAATATTGAATAAAATAATATTTTAATATGTCCAAGGTAATATTGAATAAATATTAAAGTGAAAAATAAACACTTTTATTTATTTGATCCTTGCCTAAGAATCGAACCCGGGACCTCCAGTACGGTATCCGAGTGTGCAGACCACTAAACTACGGAGGCGGACGTACATCGGCGTTATTTAAAAGTTTCACACTCGACTGATTTAGAAATTTATTATTTATCATTGAAAACATTCACACGGGAAAAATTTAAGTAGGTACAGTAGGTGAATATGGTACTTATATAATACTTCAACATTAATCTATGGTGAACAGACGAAAATATCATGACAATTCATGTCACCTTATACACACTTTGACGTCATAGCGTGTGACGATCCGAGAACTTGACGGATGGAGAAGTGATGCAGGACTTCTAAAAAGAATTATTCAATATGTAGCATTTATTATTACATGAAGTATAAGAAGAAATTTTTTATGTATTCGAATAACAAAGAGATGAAGGTAAAAATATACAAGACATGTCGCTCACTCGTAATCGTCAATTTTCAGTTGTGCATGTTTTCGGAATTCCCAGAAAATGTACTTTATCCCAGCAGCAGAGGCATATTTTTAACTAAATATTTACCCGCTGCATGGCAGAAAGTGTTGTTTGAAGTCTTAGAAATCTTTGTCAGAAAGTGTAGAATGAATGAATTCAAAATTAAGTCTGTTGAAGAAAATACTACTCGTAAAATCAATGAGTTGTAATTCAAAGCTTAGTTTTATTTCTCATTAATGATTATTTATTCTCCCCCTCCGTAGTGTAATGGTCAGCACGTTCGGCAACGTACTAGAGGTTCCGGGTTCGATTCCCAGGGAGAGGGTCAAATAAAAAATATATTTTTCACTCTAATATTTATTCAATATAAGGTACCCGAAGCGGATGGATAATCACCTTTCCTTCATCAAGATAACACAGCGTTTGTATGATGCAGTGCCCTATGCACCATCAGGGTGCGGCTAAGGGTTTGAAGAAGAATAATATTATATATTCTTTGAATCAAAGATAAGACTGATTATTATAGTACTTATGTATTACATAATGATGAAACGTTCACCATTCTAATAATTATGATAATAATTTTAAATAAATAATAAAATAGTAGTTTATAGCATATAAATCTAGCGTGTAAATCCTGGATAAATAGAAATTAATAAAAATAACATTTTTCTACATTCCAGATGTATGTTTTTTTTTATTTTTTAACTTGCAAATATACCATTATACATACTAAATAATTTAATATCCGATTGGGTGTCCTGGTTTAATTTATTTGAATAAAAATATATTGTCAACGCGGTAATGTCACTTCTGAAACACCATGTTCTCCACTGAGTTGGAATTATATTTAATGGAATACGAATGTGAAAAATATACGTTTTGGTTTCTATTTCATCTTGAAATATAATACCTCAACTCTCAAGTCAATCAAAATTTTCCTCAAAGTATAAAATGAACGTGAATTCATTCTGTACGTCAGAGATTTCCTTGAATGTTTTTTTTAATCTTCAAACAATACGACAAAGGTCACAATTATGATAATGTCATGCATTATGTAATAATAATAAGTCAATATTGATAAGGCCACGCATTTATAAAGTATATAAATCTGATAAATTATTTTTTAACAAACATGAATATTTCTGATTTTTGCAAATGATCCGTAAAATTATATTTTTACAAACATGGATATTTTTATCTGCCTTCTGCAAATAATCCGTAAAATTATATTTTTACAAACATGGATATTTTTATCTGCCTTTTACAAATAATCCGTAAAATTATGTTTTGACAAACTTGGAGATATATATACAATATATATATATATATATATATATATATATATATATATATATATATATATATATATATATATATATATATATATATATATATATATATATATATATATATATATACATATATATATATATATATATATATATATATATATATATATATATATATATATATATATATATATATATATATATATATATATATATATATATATATATATATATATATATATATATATATATATATATATATATATATATATATATATATATATATATATATATATATATATATATATATATATATATATATATATATATATATATATATATATATATATATATGTATATTATATTGTGTGTGGACATTTCTACTTAAAAGATATCTTTTACTAGTAACGCTGTGCCTCTCTATATATGACATTTGAAATTAATTCGTAAAATGATGTTTTTTTTATTTGGATGTAAGTGACTTTTGAAAATAATCCGTAAAATTTAGTTTTTATTTATTTGGATATATTTGACTTTTGTAAATAATCCGTAAAACTTTGTTTTTATTAACTTGGATATATATGACATTTGCAAATAATCCGTTAAATAATGTTTTACAGGAACGAGTTACCTCACAACTGCTCGTATTTAAGCAGGGAGAATTTATTAATTATTAATTTAAAACTAACGAGAGAGCAGAACTACAATTCATAACATCCACTGTCAGAATGTTTGTTACAAATGAATAAATGAAATGCGCAAACTAAATAACGGAACCTTTATACAACGTGCAACGTGAAATTTTCAAACCCTTTTAAGTTTCAATAATAATTCTGCTTGTCAACTTGTCAATTCTGTCTGCTGCACGGTTAGAACGATTTACGTAGAGAATTACGTAAAATATTGTCAGTCGTCAATACAAATACTTATAAATATGCATTTTTTGAAGATCTAGTATGCACTTATCAATTTAATATTTTAAATGGGATATAAAATATTTGTAAAACACACATATTTAAAAGAAAAAAAACTTCATAATGATAAAGTTACCAGCCACGCTATGATAAAAAAAACTGAAATATATTTCATATAGGTTATTTTAATTCAAAGATTTTATTATTCAAATAGGGAAACTACCAGAAAATATTAAAATTTGAAATAAAATTATAATTTATATTTGAATCACTAACTTTGTGATTTTCTATTTTATAATTAAAAAGTAACTTTGTTTTATAATCATTATTTATAGTGATTTTAAAACAAAGTTAAATTTTAATTATAAAATATTTTTTTAAATTTAAACAATAGTGTATGATTACGTGAAACCACGTCATTGAAAAACATGTTTTTGTTTAATTTATTATTAGATTAAAACCAATATTTTTAGCTTTTCCACTTTTTTATTTGACCAGCGACCGGGTTTCGTCGTTACCGACATCATCAGACTGGTGATCGTCAGACAGACATCATCAGACCAGTCTGATGATGTCGGTAACGACGAAACCCGGTCGCTGGTCAAATAAAAAAGTGGAAAAGCTAAAAATATTGGTTTTAATCTAATAATAAATTAAAAATGCAATTCCATCACGAAGTGTCAGTGGATAATATAAATCTATAAAAAAATGTTTTTGTTTGATTGGTTCGGTAGTCACTATGTTGCAATATCTATCCTTTTTTACTTAAAATTTCACTTGCTTAATACCAGTTTTTCTTATAATGTATTGTGACACGAGTTTCGATGCATGCTGCATCATTTTCAAACACAGTTTGTGAATATCTTAAGAAATAGTGGTAATTACCAAGTGACATTTAAATTCAAAATGATAAATATTTTATTTAAGCATACTTTACGTAATTTTAAATATTAAAAAAATAAATAACATAGAATACAATTATTAAAATAAATCAAAAAGTTAATATAGAAACCAGTCACTCTTATAAAACCGGTAACGTTTACCCTATATGTACTGATTTCTTTGTTCTAGCTTTTGTTGAAAATAATTTTTGGAAGAATAAAAACATGTCCCTCGTAATTATTTCTAGAAAAAACTTTTAAAGCCGTTACTTAAAAATGAGACCTACTTTCAGAACACGGAAATGCATAGGCAATATTACGTCAGTGTTTTTGAGAAATCAATACCGAACAATGCTGTCTACTTGTCAAATGCATTTTTCATTTGCAAGACCAATATCCATTATTCGCTAATCATCCAAGAGAACTGACTCTGCCGTTTATTTTCTCAGATATTGCATAACGCTGACGTCCATTCTCTTAACAATCGAGACAGAGTACCATAAAGTCTTAACTAATGAATGTTACATTTAATGCAAAAATATTTACATTTTTACCTCTCAATATAAATGAAGAAGAACATAGAAGTTTTAAATATTTACAGGGTTTATGACCAGTCATGGGCTGATCATATGAT
>NW_028282941.1:0-11331 GCF_059751285.1 Brachycentrus maculatus | reverse complement strand
TGTACAGAATTGGGTTCCTGCTCGCCAGGATGAGATGGATATCTGTAGGGAGGGGAATAAGCGGGGCCAGAGATTTAAAAAAATTTGGCATTTGGTCATTTATTGGGCAAACAAAGAATATGTGGTTAAGGTCTTCCTCTTCAAAATGACGTTTCTATTACCCTCTTTTATTTAAAAAATATTAATAATAAAGGCACAAGATCCCTCAGATGAATGTGCCCAAAACGACGTATGATAGATGTTCGAATGGTGAAATAAGGAAAGAATGCAAGGCTAAGATTAGCATTATCAATAAAATTAAGAAAGGTGTGTCGAGATGGTTTGGATATGTGGAACGTATGAGTGAGAAAAGAACGGTAAAACAAATTATGAGTGGTTGAAAATAAAAGCAAAGGAAGACCAGGAAAAACTTGGCACGATCAAGTTTATCAAATACTTAAATATGGTCAGGAGTCGGAATAATCGGCGGGTATGTATGAGTGTCGAAGAGGCGAGGATTGTGTGTTAAGACGGCTTGGTGTGGCGTTCTATTCCCTCTGCCTACCCCTACTCTATTGTTAGTTAATTTTAGTTAGTATATTGTAAAATAAACAAATTTGAAACAAATTTGTATCTTCACGGGATATTAATGTCGATTTTCCATTAAGAAAAAAAAAATCAAACGTACATTCACAAAATGTTAATAATATTTTTAAAATGTTGGGGATTTCTTGCGAAAAACCGCTTTGTCATTTTGTGGGCAGAGGTTTTTGCAACAGAGAACATGAGAACGCCGAGATTGTGACCTCGATATGACCAACAATATTGAAATACACAATAAAATAATATACATACTATATTTCTGATGGTGTTGCAATACGGGCTATCTTAAAAACATCCAATTTAAGCATGGATCATTCTATTTTATTTATTGTTTCGGCATTAACTTTGTGGTAAGACATGTTACAATGATTAAAGAAAACACTTAGTTTTTTACCACTTGAGTTTTATTATAGACTACATGTTTCAGAAGTTAAACTTCCATCATTCAGGTCTGTATAATAACTCTGTGTTATTATACAGACCTGAATGATGGAAGTTTAACTTCTGAAATATGTAGTCTATAATAAAACTCAAGTGGTAAAAAACGAAGTGTTTTTTTTAATCATGGATCATTCTCATGAAGTGTTATTATTGGCTAATAAATTAATATGAAAAATCACAAGACTATCGGTTACATTCTTATTGAAATCTGTAGAGAACTAAGGGAGATATTTATTTAAATTAAATTTAATTAAACACTTGAATAATCCACTGAATTGAGTTTTATTTTTATATACGACTAGTTTCGAAAACGACAATTGTTTTCATCTTCTGGTACAAATTAAAACTAACGAATAAAAATATATTTTATATATTTTTTGATTATAAAACCCATATCCGCACCCCAATGGTGCATAGGGCACTGTGTCATATAAACGCAGTGTTATCTTGATCGTTTACACATGAAGGAAAGGTGATCAGCCCTCCGCTTCAGGTACCAGTCCATGGTAATATTGAATAAATATTACAGTGAAAAAATATATTTAGGTGTATATATAGGTTAATAAATATAGGTAGGGGGGTTAAGGAACAACATTTTTTGTAAAAGGAAACATTGATAATAATGGTGACGTATTTTCAAACAGTATATTATTAATTATTGTTTTATCTGAATTTAAATTTTTATGTATTTCTAAATTTTCTAAATTACTCATGACTTGACCTTTATTTGTTACAGAGTGTAATAATTTAAGTGTAATAATAAAACCCTTATCCGCACCCCAATGGTGCATAGGGCACTGCGTCATATGCGTGTATATAAACGCAGTGTTATCTTGATCGTTTACACATGAAGGAAAGGTGATCAGCCTTCCGCTTCAGGTACCAGTCCAGGGTAATATTGAATAAATATGACAGTGAAAAAATCACTTATATTTATTTTACCCCCCTTGGGAATCGAACCCGGGACCTCCAGAACGGTAGCCGAGCGTGCTGACCATTACACTACGGAGGCGGACTTATATATATATACTACGGATTTATATATATATATATATATATATATATATATATATATATATATATATATATATATATATATATATATATATATATATATATATATATATATATATATATATATATATATATATATATATATATATATATATATATATATATATATATATATATATATATATATATATATATATAAATATATATATATATATATATATATATATATATATATATATATATATATATATATATATATATATATATATATATATATATATATATATATATGTATATATATATATATATATATATATATATATATATATATATATATATATATATATATATATATATATATATATATACATATATATATTTATATATATATATATATATATATATATATATATATATATATATATATATATATACATATATATATTTATATATATATATATATATATATATATTCAAAAAAAGTCAAATCCAATAAACGAGTATGTACATATATTCTAAAAAAGACTTCAGCGCAGAAAGACGTCTAAACCCTAGCGCAGCCGATCGTATTCTGAATTTGAACGTTCGAGATCCCAGCCTTAAAATGTGTGCAAATCGTGTGTTTTTTGTAGTTTTTATTATTTTTTAAAAATTTTAATTTCCCTTTGGATGCGGATAAGGGAACATAATACGAATTATAAAATAATGTAAAATTAATATATTTTTATTATTATTTCAGAGACCTCCATCGCAATGGCTTCTTGCTGGCTTCCTGCTTCATCTTGCTGTTTGGTGTGGTAATATTTTCATATTTTCATTATTTTGTGATATTCAGATTCCGAGTCCAGAATATCAATAATAATACACTTTGAAAATGATGCGGAATGCATCGAAACACGCGTCACAATCGATTTAAAGAAATAGTGGTATTACCAAGTAAAATTTAAATAGATTATTTGATTTTTACGGTACTTATTCTACATAATTTTTTAATTTATTACAATGATTTTAAACACCAGGGGTGACACTTTAATATTTATTTAATATTACCCTGGACTGGTCCCCGAAACACAGGTCGCTCACTCCTTTCAAGAACGTCATATATCAAAAATCGTCAATTTTCAGTTGTGTATGTTTTTGGAATGCCCAGAAAATGTACTATATCCCAGCAAAAGAAGCATATTTTTAACTTAATAACAAGGCAGAAAGTGTTGTTTTTGCATTTTAAAGAAAAGTTTTTGTTTACTTATTTTTTTTAATACACTAAATATTTTTCAAATGGAGAAAAAACATTCAGGTTTTACCTAAAAAGATCTGTTGCACTGTAAAAAGTTCAATAAGTGGCTTGATATTTATTTTTAATTCATTGTATTATATTTTTAAACTTTAAAAACGTTCTCCTGAACCATCAAGTTTTTTGATTTATGACGTTCTTGAAAGGAGTGAGCGAGGTGTGATCATCATGCCTTCATGTAAGTAACGATCAAGATAACACTGCGTCAATACGATGCAGTGCCCAATGCAATATATCCTATTTTATTTATTGTTTCGGCATTAACTTTGTGGTAAGACATGTTACAATGATTAAAGAAAACACTTCGTTTTTTACCACTTGAGTTTTATTATAGACTACATGTTTCAGAAGTTAAACTTCCATCATTCAGGTCTGTATAATAACTGATATATATATATATATATATATATATATATATATATATATATATATATATATATATATATATATATATATATATATATATATATATATATATATATATATATATATATATATATATATATATATATATATATATATATATATATATATATATATATATATATATATATATATATATATATATATATATATATATATATATATATATATATATATATATATATATATATATATATATATATATATATATATATATATATATATATATATATATATATATATATATATATATATATATATATATATATATATATATATATATATATATATATATATATATATATATATAAATATATATATATATATATATATATATATATCTATATGTTATTATACAGACCTGAATGATGGAAGTTTAACTTCTGAAACATGTAGTCTATAATAAAACTCAAGTGGTAAAAAACGAAGTGTTTTCTTTAATCATTGCAATACATCCTCATTAACAATACTGCAAACATAACAAGGAAAGAATATTTTTATTACATTCAATTATTCATTAACCACGTTTATAAATAAGTTCATTTCATTTTGAAATAAGTAGATCAATTGTTTTACCGAGTAACCTATGGTATGGTACTTTTTGTGGTTTTTTAGAGTTCCTGGTTTTCAGATAACAAATTAATCATTTATATTTTTGTTTACTGTGTATAATAGACGATATTTGATAAAGTGGTAGTTGAAACATCATTGTGGTCGTGTCGCTCACTCCTTTCAAGAACAACATAAATAAAAAATTTTCAGTTGAGCATGTTTTCGGAATGCCCAGAAAATGTACTATATCCCAGCAAAAGAAGTATATTTTAAACTTAATATTTACCCGCTATAGAGCAGAAAGGGTGGTTTTTGCATTTTGAAGAAAAGGTATTGTTTAATTATTTTTTGAAATATACTAAATATTTTTAAATGGAGAAAAAACCTTCAGTTTTCACCTAAAAAGATCTGTTGCACAGTAAAAAGTTCAATAAGTGGCCTGATATTTATTTTTAATACATTGTATTATATTTTTAATATATTATTAGATTTAAAAAAAAAAACAAAAAAAACAATATTTTTAGCTTGTCTGATGATGTCGGTGACCAGTCTGATGATGTCGTTAACGACGAAACCCGGTCGCTGGTCAAATAAAAATGAAGTGGAAAAGCTAAAAATATTGGTTTTAATCTAATAATATATTAAAAATGCAATTCCATCACGAAGTGTCAGTGGATAATATAAATTTATATTTTTAAACTTTAAAAACGTTCTCCTGAAAAATCAAGTTTTTTGATTTATGACGTTCTTGAAAGGAGTGAGCGATGTGTGATCATAACACTACACTTGAAAAACCCAAAATCAAACTGTGTAGTTTTTCCCTTTGAATTGGTCACTGACTAGGCAAATAGAAATAGTTTAAATGCGAACGCTTAGATTTAGATGGTTAGCTGGAGTGTCCCCTATAAATAAAATAAAAAGTTTACAAAGTCTAGGTGTAACAGACATCAATAGTTAAGAAAATCAATTGAGATGGTATGGGCACATAGGACGCAGAGAACCTGAACATATTGTGAACCAGGCAATCGCCATGGATCTTCCTCGAATAACAGTTCTGAACATTTTTGAAGTCAGGGAGCGCTTTTGATCATAAGGAAAGTTCGCGGTACATTAAAACTAATAATACAAAAAAATACAAAGATAACTCTTATTAAAAATAAAACTGATTATTTTATTACAGCAAGTTAAAAATTACATTAATTAAAAAAATATGAATATTCCAATGAAACTTTTTGCAGCGATAATTATTTAATGTGACACCTGAGCTTGTCGGCTTTTACTTATTTTAGTGATATTAGGTCTAATATTTCATATAGCTACTCTCATTTCTTCATCCAAATTGCTAAGCCGAGGTTCACTAATCAAGGGTCACAAATCCTTTCCATGAACCTATCATTGATCAGTGAATAACCACTGATCTATAGGAAGACCAAAGAATTTATGGATGGATGCTGCGGAAAAAAAACATGATTCGAAGGCATGGCCTAGGTGATGAAGGCTAAGACTAGGTCCATGATCGAAGGACCTACAGCCTGAGGACGAGGAGAGCTGACCCCAGCAGTGTAAAGTTGGGGTAAGAGCCAGGAAGTAATAATAATAAAACCCTTATCCGCACCCCAATGGTGCATAGGGCACTGCGTCTTATCTGCGTGTTATCTTGATCGTTTACACACGAAGGAAAGGTGATCAGCCCTCCGCTTCAGGTACCTGTCCAGGGTAATATTGAATAAATATGACAGTGAAAAAATCACTTATATTTATTTTACCCCCCTTGGGAATCGAACCCGGGACCTCCAGAACGGTAGCGGAGCGTGCTGACCATTACACTACGGAGGCGGACTACACTAAGAGCCAGGAAGAAGATACATTTTTTACATCAGTGTTTTGTTCCACAAAAAGGATAACTTGGGATGGAACCAGAAAGAAGAACATACATATTATATGTTATTTATTAATATCATATATTTTATCCTACAGGGGCGTTTGCAGAGCCGCACATAGTATGCTACTACACAAACTGGTCAGTGTACAGAGCAGGATCGGGCAAATTTCCAACCCAGCAGATCGACCCTTATGTCTGCACCCACCTCATCTACGCTTTTGGAAGCTTCTCCAAGGAGGGTATTCTCAAACCGTCAGATCCCTTTCAGGATATTAGCATGGGTAAGAAAAAAAACATATTCCTAAATTTTTAAAGCATTGATTATTAATTATTATTTTTTGACATCTCATCAAAGATGAAGAAGAATATTAGATGTAAAGAAGTTTTACATTTCACCAATAGATGGACCTCACATACTAATATAAGAGTTTCTGCTTAATAAAAAGCTTTTTTACATCTCACCAATAGATGTCTAGTGAATTTCTAGTGATTCAAGAACAAGGTTTCTAAATTGGTTCATATACATAGAACTTCCAAGAATTTGAGTAGTGTGGTTGTCAATAATGGGTAGAATTGGTGAATGTTACACGTGTGTAAAGTGATCACTTAAACCAGCCTATGACGGTCGTCAGCCCCGTAAATGCCCAGACTTCCATATTCTTCTTCATCTTTGATGAGATGTCAAAAAAATGATATGAAAATAACTCCTGTTATTGGAGATAATGGATTATCTCCAATTACAGGTACAGATTTTGTGAACAAGTATTTGGATACACTTAAAATGTTGATTATTAAAAATGAAACCCTTGTATTAGGACCACTAATTGAATTTTATTTCACATGACTAGTTTCGAAAACATCTGTTGTTTTAGAAACTAGTTGTGTGAAATAAAACTCAATCAGTGGTCTAGTACAAGTGTTTATTTTTTAATAATCAACGTATCATTCCAAAAAGTTAATGCCAAATCAATAAATAATATAAAAGCTATAATTAAAATGTAACTTTGTTTTAAAATCACTATAAATATTTTATTATAACTTAATTATAATGCCTACCGGTTTCGAAGCTAACCGCTTCATTATCAAGACTGATAAATACTAAAGCACTATCTACTTAACAAAATTCAAACTATTTTTGCCGTTAGGCAAAAGAGCTTGGGTAGATCTCAAGTGGCTTTATAATTTATAATATAAAAGCATTAAACAATCATATTAATCCTCTCCTACATTAAAGGTGTACTCCCAAATATACAATTCAGTATGTTACCGGCTGTTCGAGAAGCTACAAGTGTTTTTCGCGCACAATGAAAAAAAAAATATATTGAAAAAAAAAATATTTTACTCTTTACTTTTCAAAACCATATATGTATTTATTTTGAATATATTTATATTTTATTTTATTTCAGATGGATATGTTTTATTCACAAATTTAAAAGTTGTCAATCCGAAATTGAAGACTTTGATTTCTATTGGTGGTACTACTGAGGGATCGGCATCCTTCTCGTTCATAGCGTCTGATGAAACAAGACGTAAAACATTCATACAAAATGTTATAAAGGTCAGTCATATGTTTAATACTAAATTTCGTTTTTAGTAGGTTTTGTTTGCTTTGTTTCTGTGCTTTGGATCTTGCAGTTCTATGTACGGTACCATAAAGTGAATTGTGATTTGTATGCTTTTGCTGGGAGGTGCTTTCTTGTGTTATATGAGAGTAATTCTTTAGTGATCACTTTATACACTTGTGTAACGTTCTCCATTCTGCCCATTATTGAACATTCACATATCGCTTACTCCTTTCAAGAACGTCATAAAACAACAATCATCAATTTTCAGTTGTGCATGTTTTCGGAATGACCAGAAAATGCACTATATCCCAGCAAAAGCGGCATATTTTAAATTTAATATTTACCCGTTACAGGGCAGAAAGTGTTGTTTTTGCATTTTGAAGAAAAGGTATTGTTTAATTATTCTTTTAAATATTTTTCAAATGGAGAAAAAACCTTCAGGTTTTATCTAAAAAGATCTGTTGCACAGTAAAAAGTTTAAAAAGTGGCTTGATATTAAATTTTTAATACATTGTGTTATATTTTTAAACCTTAAAAACGTTCTCCTGAAAAATCAAGTTTTTTGATTTATGACATTGTTGAAAAGAGTGAGCGAATTGTGTAACATTCTCCATTCTGCCCATTATTGAACATCAACATTGCATGAATTATTGAAACCTGAATATATGCAACCTAAGATTCTTCTACGTACCGGTAAGGTTTTCGATACATTCGTGAAGTAGGCCGATTGTTACGCCATCTGTTGAGGGATTCGTGAAGTATCGCTTAAGCCAGACAAATGCCAGGTCGTAAGCCCTGAGATGTTCAGACATCCACCTTCTTTCATAAAAAGGGAAGAATGATACATGTTTCAAGTTGAGACACCTTTAAAATTGACATCTCATCTGTAGGGTGAATAATCCAGTGTCCGATATAGTCAGTGATATTAATATCATAGCGATTTCACTTAAGTTGACTTGATGATGGAAAGGTTATTCAAAAACCGGCAGTCGTGAAGAGTTTTTAAGTTGTGTTACACAAACTGAACGATGAACGATAAGGAGAGTGTTAATTTGAACGAAACCTTTAAACTGACAGTATACAAAGGCAGGCAGTCCGCCTCCGTAGGTCAGCACGCTCGGCTACCGTTGTGGAGGTCCCGGGTTCGATTCCCAGGTGGGTGTCAAATAAATATAAGTAATTTTTATTCAATACTATCCTGGACTGGTACCTGAAGCGGAGGGCTAATCGCCTTTCCTTCATATGTTAACATCAAGATAACACTGCGTTTATATGATGCAGTGTCCTATGCACCGTATGGGGTGCGGATAAGGGTTTGAAGTACACAAAGGAGTTTTGATCCAATTCAAAACATTCCTATAGATAATCATTCATTGCAGCATTCAATAATTTCCATTGCAGTTTCTGCGCGATAACAGATTTGATGGGATCGATTTGGATTGGTATCGTCCTGGTTTTGGCAAAGGAGGTAAACTAGAAGACAAGCAGAATTATGCCAAGCTATTAAAAGAGCTACGGGAAGAATTCGATGCCGAGGCAAGGGAAGGCGATAGATTACTCCTTTCTATATCGGTGCCCAAAGAAAAGGAATACATTGACAAAGGATACGACATCGCAACATTAAACAAGTACGGTTTCTCTTTATTTTATTATTATTTATCAGATTGTTAGGTTGGCAAAGTGTGGCTCGGGAGCAGCATGCATCTCTTTGACCTTTTAAGTGCGGCTTTAGCACAAATATCCGCGGGAAAGCTGTTCGATTCTACGTATTCATGGTAACAATCTTTTTCAAGCATGAACTTAATTAAAAATGAAGGAGAATATGGAAGTCTGGGCATTTACGAGGCTGACGACCATCATAGGCTGGTTTAAGTGATCACTTTACACACGTGTAACATTCACCAATTCTACCCATTATTGACAACCACACTACTCAAATTCTTGTAAGTTGTATATATTATTTATGCACCAATTTTGAAACATTATTCTTGAATCACTAGAGACATCTATTGGTGAGATCTATTATAGATCCCGTAAATGCCCAGACTTCGAATCAAATCTTGAAAACCGATATTACTGTGCAATGGAAATATTTTTTAAAATTTATTTATTTCTCAGTTGGCTCATATTACATTCAATATAAACTTTTATTTTCACTTAATTTACATTATTTATCATATTATATTTTGACATCTACATAGATGTAGAAGAATATGGAAGTCTGGACATTTACGGGGCTTCTGACCGTCATAGGCTGGGTTAAAAAATCACTTTACACACGTGAAACATTCACTAATTCTACCCATGATTGACAACCACACTACTCAAATTCTTGGAAGTAAATACCAGAATTCCATATTCTCCTTCATCTTTGATGAGATGTCAAAAAATAATATGAAAATGTAATTGGAGATAATCCAGATTTTGTGAACAAGTATTTGGAGACACTCAAAATGTTGTAACCTTATTAAAAGCTGAGAAATCGTCTTTTTGACGAGAACCTGGAAACGTGCTAAAAATAACGACATACAAACCTTATTTGATCAAACTTTCAAAGGAGATGCAAGGACATTATTCGCAATAAGTAGTGTTCTTATGGATATCTTAATTTTAAAAGATTTTTTTATCTATGAATAAAATCGCTAAGTGTGAAATCAAGTTTTATTGGGTGTAATTTAATTTCTTCTCCGTCTTATTCCTCATTACTGAGGGTTGTGACCCTTGTGGAAGCAATGACTCTTATGATGTAATTAAAAAAAAAAAAAATAATAAAACCCTTATCCGCACCCAAATGGTGCATAGGGCACTGCGTCATATAAACGCAGTGTTATCTTGATCGTTTACACATGAAGGAAAGGTGATCAGCCCTCCGCTTCAGGTACCAGTCCAGGGTAATATTGAATAAATATTACAGTGGAAAATCACTTATATTTATTTGAACCCCCCTGGTAATCGAACCCGGGACCTACAGAACGGTAGCCGAGCGTGCTGACCATTACACTATGGAGGCAGACATAAAATACTAAAATTATAATTATGGTGTGTGCTAAAATAGCAAACAGATTTGGCTATCAAATTTTTGTTTTTGTTTTAGTGTGCATATTTGGCTCTTTGGCTAATAAGTTTGCCGACCACTGGTCTAAGAGAACGCATTTCCACTGCGTTCAGTCTTATTTCATCCTTATTTTGCCAATACTACCCTTCACTTTCTTACAATGCCAAATACTTGAAAGTGGTCAGGTTAGGAGTCGTAACAATCGGCGGGTATGTATGAGGAGATGCATGAACGTGGAAGAGGCGAAGAATGTTTGCAAGGACAGAGTGGTGTGGCGCTCTATTCTCTCTGCCTACCCCTGCGGGGAAGCGGCGTGATGGTTAGTTTTAGGTACTTTCTTACATCAGGGTGGAACCAGGACTCCATTGTGCCCTACATTAAATATATTGAGTTTAAAATAATGTATAAAATAATTTCCAGATGTCTCGACTGGATGAGCATTAGAGCATATGATTACCACATGGTCTTGGAGCCGGTCGTAAATCATCATTCTCCGCTTTTTGCCTTCGAATCTGGGCCCAAT
>NW_028282940.1:0-8155 GCF_059751285.1 Brachycentrus maculatus | reverse complement strand
GTAATCGTTTTTATTTAATAAAAAAATGGACTGCCGGATGGTAAAAGTCCGTGTAGTGCACAAGCGCTCTAAAGACGTTTGTACACTATACGGAATTTTACTGTTTGGCAGTCCTGTAAGCAAGATAAAATGCATGATAGGCTTGGATTGGCTTGTGCTTTTGTTTTTCTTTCTTCGGATCGGTGCGCTCGATCGGTGCGCGATCACGATGCGCGTAAATTCGATCACGCTTTTCTGTCGTAGTCGCTTTTATTTGAAAAAAACCGGACTGCCGAGCAGTAAAATTCCGTGCAGTGCACAAGCGGCCTAGCGGGGGACACGGTCCGGTCGCTAACGGCCGTTACGTGCAAAGTGCCCGTTAGACGTACACACACAGTAGCGGGCCAACGGCCGTTATACTCCGGCAATAACGGTAGCTGAGGAAAACAATTTGTCCGGATCGAATACACTTAATTTACGAGAGCTGTACTTGCGCGGCAATCGGTCTCTGGGGGGTATGGAAAACTTAAAAGAAAAAAATAAACAGCTAAATATGTACTTTTTTACTTTTTTTTTACAAAAATGTTATTAATATTAGTATGAAATGTGGAGGGCGTGAACAAAACGTTACATTTTCATTACAAATGATTGTATGTAATTATGAATTCTAGTTTATAAAATTGTTACGTTTTGGTGCGATTTAATGATTTCATATTGGTTTTACACAGGATTGATCACGTTTTGTAGCAATTTTGATCAAGATTTCGATAGAAAACAGTAAATAGAACAGATTTGCATTTAAAGGATTTATTGAGCAATATTGGAAATGTAACTTTTTGGTGAGAACCTTTACGAATATATTTTATAAAAAAAGGAGAAAAATTGACGGTTTTGAAATGTATTGTTGGAAGTGCATGCTCCCGATTTCATGAATAACAGTTAGGTACACTTGGATGGCTTGACTCTAGCCAATATCTGTACAAGACGGATTCTCCAGTTCTTTGGACACGTTGCGCATGACA
The DNA here is from genome assembly GCF_059751285.1 of Brachycentrus maculatus. Taxonomy (NCBI): domain Eukaryota; kingdom Metazoa; phylum Arthropoda; class Insecta; order Trichoptera; family Brachycentridae; genus Brachycentrus; species Brachycentrus maculatus. The sequence goes on along the minus strand of NW_028282940.1, from coordinate 7,154 downwards.
AAGAGGATAGCCTAGAATTAACGGTTGTATTTGGTAGCCTGGAGGGAAAGATAGGCAGAAGAAGATCCCCACGTGATAGTCCGATCAAGTTAAGGCAGCAGCAGGCACCTCGGTGGATGGAGTGCTACGTGCAGCGCAGTCAAGGGGTTACTGGAGAAGAGTCATTGCTTCCACAAAGGTCACAACCCTCAGTAATGAGGACTAAGGCGGAGAATAAGAAGTACAACAAAATGCTAACATGGAACATAATAAAGTGTTAAAAACATATGAAAATAACTCCTGCAATTAAGGTTAAACCAGATTTTGTGAGCAAGTATTTGGACACACTCAAAATGTTGTGAATAAATTATCAGGTCAAATTATAAGCTTAAATAATAAAAATGATGGTATTTTCTGGCGTTTCTCATGCGTGTGATTATAATCCAGGATTCGGACCTCACATACTTATATAAGAGTTTCTGCTTTGTAAAAAACTTCTCTACATATCACCAATAGATGTCTCTAAAAAGTTCTAGTGATTCAAGAACAAGGTTTCTAAATTGGTTCATATATCGCTCACTCCTTTCAAGAACGTCATAAATTAAAAATCTTGATTTTTCAGGAGAACGTTTTTAATGTTTAAAAATATAATACAATGTAATTAAAATAAATATCAAGCCATTTCTTGAACTTTTACTGTGCAACAGATCTTTTTAGGTAAAACCTGAATGCTTTTTCTCCATTTGAAAAATATATAGTATTTTCAAAAAAATAATTAAACAATAACTTTTCTTCAAAATGCAAAAACAACACTTTCTGCCCTGTAGCGGGTAAATATTATATTTAAAATATGCCGCTTTTGCTGGGATATAGTACATTTTCTGGGCATTCCGAAAACATGCACAACTGAAAATTGACGATTTTTGATTTATGACGTTCTTGAAAGGAGTGAGCGATATATAGAACTTCCAAGAATTTGAGCAGTGTGGTTGTCAATTATGGGTAGAATTGGTGAATGTTACACGCGTGTAAAGTGATCACTTAAACCAGCCCCGTAAATGCCCAGACTTCCATATTCTTCTTCATCTTTGATGAGATGTCAAAAAACTAATATGAAAATAACTCCTGTAATTGGAGATAATCCAGATTTTCTGAACAAGTATTTGGACACACTCAAAATGTTGTGTACAAAGAATCATCATCCATTATACCGCATGTTTGACCATATGCTCTATAGAGAGACGTATGTTGGAGTATATCCAGTTTATCCAGACGTGTGTCTAAGTTAGGAGTTTAAGGTTATTTCAACAGAAGTTAAGTCGGGCTGTGGCCCTGACTTACTTACTACAGAACATAGTTGAATTCAAGCCAAGCTTTGAAGATGCGTTCCTTGAGATTGGCGAACCGCGATAGTCTTCCATCTCCTCTTAAAGTTTCACCAAACAGAGAACTTGTATAATGGTTAATGGTTTTGATATTTTTAATGTCGTTTGTCTTTATCACGTTCACTGCGTATACTTTATTGGAATAATCACAAGATGCTGACAAAATGGTAAATTTCAATACGCTAAAATTATATTAAAAATATAAAATATTAAGAAATTTGCTTGAGAAGATACTATATATTCTGTTATTCTTGTATGTAGCATTCACGCGAGGCTCATTCTTATACTCGCTTTGGGAAAATCGAGTATAAACATGAGTCGCCGAAGGGAGTAAAGCTGAATTTACACACGAAAATTATAATGAACATTTGTATATGAAATTTGATTATTTATATTTTAATATGTATTTTTTTATTCATTATGCACGAAATAAAATATTTTACGTGGACAGTAAGGGTATACTTTTTACTATGCAATAACATACCCAAAGCCATTTGACTCAAAGCTACGTGCCTTATTTGTATTGAATTGCTTATATTTTAATGAAACTTACTGTTACTTCTAACGGCGCATAAGATATTGCATCAACATGGTTTTGATCGTTCATTACTTAAAGACAGTAAATTTATCCTTATACATATTTTTATGTGTGTGTGTGTATATGTATATATATATATATATATATTTATATATATATATATATATATATATATATATATATATATATATATATATATATATATATATATATATATATATATATATATATATATATATATATATATATATTTATATATATAATATATATATATATATATATATATATATATATATATATATATATATATATATATATATATATATATATATATATATATATATATATATATATATATTATATATATATATATATATATATATATATATATGCTTAAATATATATATATTTATATGTATATATATATATATATATATATATATATATATATATATATATATATATATATATATATATATATATATATATATATATATATATATATATATATATATATATATATATATTTATATGTATATATATATATATATATATATATATATATATATATATATATATATATATATATATATATATATATATATATATATGCTTAAATATATATATATTTATATGTATATATATATATATATATATATATATATATATATATATATATATATATATATATATATATATATATATATATATATATATATATATATATATATATATATATATATATATATATATATATATATATATAATATATATATATATATATATATATATATATATATATATATATATATATATATATATATATATATATATATATATATATATATATATATATATATATATATATATAAATATATATATATATATATATATATATATCTCTTTTAAATAGCAAACATTTATATTTTAAATTCTACAGATCAATTTAAGTGAGTATAATGGATGCCGATGCTAAATGAAAAATAAATTAATTTGTAATATAAATAAAATTTCGCTTGAAAAAATTCTCTGAAAATTTCAAAGTCCGTTGAAGGGCTGCTCTCTTTTCGGCGGCTTTGGTTATAGGGGTTGAACGATCTCGGGGGATATTTCTCAAACGGAGAAGCATTAAACGGCTTCATGAAGCCCAAGGGATGCTGAAAGCTTATCTGACGAAGACCATAAATATTCTTCAGAGTATTTAAAACAATTGAATTTCCCAGAAAATGAAATTTAAAATTTTATATTTGTCTAAACTTTATTTTTTATTAAGGCTTCGGGAAGAAAAAAAGGACATATATTTATTTTAATAAAAAGTTAATGGAAAATACATAACACTTCAAATAACTTATATAAAATATATGTTTTAAAAAAAAAACATAAACATGTATGTAAATTAATACTAACAATAAATATCAATTATTTATAAAGCGCCATTTGTATAATTTATCATGAGAGAGACATTACCAATGCAAAACCAACAAAAAACACATTCGGTTATTTTCTAAACATAAAATATTTTCTATCTTCCGATATAGTAAAAATATATCTCACGCATTCTTATACAGGGTTGTTTTCCGGTTTTTATTATGATAACGACAATGCACGGACCACAATATCTATTTGTTTTGAGAAAATATCGGTAAAATGTCATTTTACTGAGACAATCATTTTTCAAAAGATTATAGAGCGTATTCTTATTTCGCCATGAGACCAAAGTGACAAAATAAATATAAAATAAAATAACATGCGAGTGTCCAGCATAGAACAGCAGCCAAAACCATAAAATACAAGTAAACTTTGCTTTTACTCGAATTTTCTACTAGAAAGTTTATTTAAGCAATGCGCTTGAATTCGTGGTATGAAAATACGTTTTTTTTTTAAAAAAATGTTTTCATATTTTCATAACAAAAATATATGTCATTTTTTAGATGAAAATCTACAATTACCAAATATACGATCATAGAAAATTGTTAAACTACAATCTGATATGATTATTTTTCTAAAGATTATTCATACTTTGGCATCTATGTATTTTCAATTTGAAAGATACTTGGTAAATACTACTATTTCTTAAAAATCTATTTCAACATGCTTTCTTATGCTGTATGCATTACTTTACAGTATTTGATAATAATAATGATGAACGCCGTGCTACAATAAATTTCAAGAAAATATGATATTTACTATGAAAAAATAGTTTTTAAAAAACTGTTAATAATTTTGTAATTAGGTGGTATTTTCAGAAAAATCACGGGATGAAACCATTTTATGTCGATAAGAGATAACTGCTGAAAATAATATGTATTTCAGAGAAGACAGAACTTTCCTATACCAATATGTAGTAGGATTTGTGAGGGAATGGTTCTCAATTCACCCATATATTATTCAAATTTACATACAAAAATCCATGTTATAATAAAATTTTGTGTAGAAAATCATGGTTTCCACCCTCTGCCTTGTTGTAAATAAAACAAAGAATTTTGTCTAGCCTTTCAGCAGTTTGATTATGTAAGTAATAACGAAACCCGGTCACTGGTCAAACAAAATATATAGGAAAAAAAAACTAAATAGTCGTTGTTTCATACAAGTATAAAATTCAAAATTAGTTTTTAAATCTAAGGATAAAATAAGGATTATTCAACCGTGAATATTTTAACAGTGGTATTAAAATCATGAATTTAAAATAAATTAAAATGTTTACAATTCCGCGCCGGGGGCAAGTAATATTAGTTCAACATCAAAAGAGGGATATCCTTTTGGAAATTAATTTATCCAAATCAAAGTATCCTAGGGGAATTCGGATAGAGTTAGCGGAAACGTAATTCGCGGCAGATTTGACAATAAGCGTCGGAAGCATTAATAAAACTTCCAGAATTCAAACAAAAGTGAGTCTTGGGTGTTTTCGTCGTGTTAAGCAGTCGGCGGTCATTGTATAATTAACATACTTTGAGATTCTAGGCGGAAAGCGCGGGCAAGATGAGTGGAAAAAGTTTAGGCAAAGCTCGCGATCGAGAGGGGGAAGGAATGACTGACAGGCGGAAAGACAGACTCGCCGAAGCGTTGTAAACTTTTTACATTCAATGCACGCTTAACGGCAAACCGACGGTGAAACATCAAAACTTTCGTGCCGGTATCCGTTAGTAAGAGCTTAATAAACGTTTAGCTAGTTTAGAACTTGAAATAACGAAGTGGAACACCAAAAGGCTAGATAGATGAGGAGTGCGACACGCTACCACGCTACACGTCATTACTTTACTCTGTGTTAAGGAATAAACGCCAGAGGACGCCCACACCGCGAATACCTAAGCGACTTATACGAAGACATAGGCTGCTCAACACGTGAGGAGCTGAAGAAGGTTTCGGAAAATATACCAGTATGTCGAAGATGTCATTAGTTGCTGCAGACCAATCCACAGATTCAGAAAAGAGAAGAAGAAGGAGAAATCCTGATTTAAGAAACAACGATTTGGACACCCCCAAAAACGTTATGAACTAATTTTTAGATTTTATGTTTGTTTTATTTTTCTTTGTCACTATCACCGTAAAACGGGGTGAATTCGGCTTTTCGTTTCCTTATGCTGAACGTTTAGGAAAATAAAAGTAAGTTAGTGAATTCCCTGGCGTTGGCGGTGCCAGAGCAAACAAAACTCCAGCGGAGTGGAGTGACTTGGCGCTGTAATGAATTATTTAAATAACAGAATACGAAGCGAGTTGGATACTGAACGGATTGTGCAAGGAAACCGCGCGCCTGTTGGGATGGGGAAAGGAAACTAGTTGTATCCAGGAATTAAAGGAACTTAAAGAAGTAAGATAAACAAAGCATCTATATGGGAAGATAATTTCAGCATGTCTTTCGACAATGGCGATTGTAGAAAGAATATCAAAGAATGTGACCTATTTTCAAAACATTTTAAATCCACTACATTATGTCTCTTCTTCAAACCCTTATCCGCACCCCAATGGTGCACAGGGCACTGCATCATATAAACGCTGTGTTATCTTGATTGTTAACACATGAATGAAAGGTGATCAGCTTTCCGCTTCAGGTACCAGTCCAGGGTAGTATTGAATAAATATCAGAGAGAAAAAATCACTTACATTTATTTAACCCCCGTTAGGAATCGTATCCGGGACCTCCAGAACGGTAGCCGAGCATGCTGACCATTACACTACGGAAGCGGATTACATTATGAGTGTGTCAAAATGCTTGTTCACAAATCTAGGGTTCTCCACTTGTGAACTTTTTCACATCGCAGCAAAGATGAAAAAGAGGAACATCGTGAGATTGATCATACATATATGTATGACATCCAAAATTTAAGAAATATTGGTTATCAACGGAATTTAGAATTGTGAAAGATACACGTGTGTAATCTCACAGTGATCACATAACCAGTCTATGACGAGTCGTAAGCCCTTAAATACCCAGACTTACACATTGTTTTTCATTTGTGTTCAAATGTAAAATGAAAAGTTATGCTTAGAGCATTTATTTTGCGGTAAGTTATTTTTTCAAAGTTTTGTTGGATTTTAACCATTCACCGATGACACATTTTTTGGTTAAAATATATGTTATTTTATTTATTGTTTCGGCATTAACTTTGTGGTAAGACATGTTACAATAATTAAAGAAAACACTTCGTTTTTTACCACTTGAGTTTAATTATAGACTACATGTTTCAGAAGCTAAACTTCCATCATTCAGGTCTGTATAATAACTAAAATATAAAATATAAAATTGTTCTATAACTCAAGTGGTAAAAAACGAAGTGTTTTCTTTAATTATTGTAAAATATATGTTGAGGAAAATGATTCTTTATAATTTAAGTTTAACTTAGTTAATATTTTTGTGTTAGTTTATTAAAAATGTTTTGCTTTTAAGGCCATATCATACTTACCAATATAAAGTTTAATATATTTATAGCATTTACTTCGTGGTTAATTTTTTTTACAAAGCTTTAATATCACTATCGATATTTTGTAAAAGTAATAAATTATTTTCATTTATTTACCTATTTTTATTTTAGTCTATCCCACATTATAGTTTAGCCGTTATCGCATTTGGTTACCACACCACAGGTCCCGGGTTCGATTTTAGAAAATATATCACCCTGGATTGGTATAAAAAGCGTAAGATCACCATATAATATATAAAACCCTTATCCGCACCCAAATGGTGCATAGGACACTGTTTCATATAAGCGCAGTGTTATCTTGATCGTTTATACATGAAGGAAAGGTGATCAGCC
>NW_028282939.1:0-9839 GCF_059751285.1 Brachycentrus maculatus | reverse complement strand
TGTTCACAAATCTGGGTGTTGTCTACTTAAGAGTTATTAATATTGATATCTCTACATAAATGAAGAAAATGGAATATAGATAAAGAAGCAATTTCATAAAGGTCTTTCTGCAAAGTATTTTTTTCTTTAAATGCTATCAGAAAGTAAAATGATTGTCATGAAGACGAAGACAAAACATTAATATGATAAAAATAAAGGTCTCTTTTAAATAAAACTTACTTTGCTCAACAATAGATGGTGCTAACAACTGACATGAGAAAGAAGGTGTCAATTGAAGGATATGTGTGGTTGTAATCATAGGTAGAATGATGAATGTCACAATTATATATTGTAACTTGTATAAAGTGATCCCTAAAGCCCGCCTGTGGATCATTATATTATCTTTTATCACTTCATAAGATAGGTCATAAGTTTTTAAAAATACCTACCCAGACTTCTATTTTATTTTTCATCTATTCTAAGATGTCAATATAAGTATATTTTTTTTAATATTGAGCATAATTAAAATAGCGTAGAATTTCATTGATCAAGACTAATTGGTGATTAATATCATCCGAATGGCAAAAAAAAACATATTTTAAAATTTAAATATACATATAAACTCACAAATTAAAAGTAAGGATAAATTATATATTATGGGTAGTTTACATACGCAAAAATCATCTTTGTGTCGGAGCATTATAATTTTTCACAGTGAATGTAATCTACGGTTAGTAATCTTACACTTCCCTTATATTCACAATAAAGCTAATAATACATCTGTATACCTCCAGGTTTGAAGCAGTTGGGAGGTGCTTTCTTAACACTTTTCGTTAGTATAACTTCAAGGAATAAAAATAAAGAACCTATTTTTTACGGATGCTTACACTTAGGTCAATTCAGAGCCAAGGTCCAACGATATATGTAAGTTGTCACCTTCCTAGAAACATTTTCCCTTAACAAAAGTCGAGAAACCTTTTTAACCCTAACAAGCTGTGTGATTCGAAAACTTTGTTGCTTTATCCAGAATAAGAAAAGCCGACTAATGGCTGTAAAAGGTGAATTTATATGTAATGGAGGACTGTGGCGTGTTCAAAGAGGAATTGCTCAGAAGTTTGCCACCCTCCCCCACACTCCTGCGCTCCTGGATTGAGAATTGCAAATTCTGGAGTGAGAACGACACCGTGGGGTTAATTTGAGCACATTTTTAACTTTACCGATTCTTTTCGACACTTAAGATATAAAAAAAAATTGATTTTAATTTTTGGTTGGAGATTTTGGTAATTAGCAATAAACCTGCCAATAAATCGACTTTGGTTCGCCAATATATTTTATACCTTCTTGTATAAATTTAAATAATACTGAATAAACTCAACTTGCTACTATTAGGTAAAACATTTTTTTCTAATTGAAGATTATACTTTGTTTTTATTTTACCAGTAAAATTGACGGTGTTAACGTTACTTCTACGACATTAAAGCATATTAATGAACATCAATGACGTTTTATTAACAATTTTATTTAAAGTTACCAGGAAGCGTAAAACAGCACAAGACTCATTAAAAATAAGATTTTATCAATATTTTTTATCGATATCTCAACAAAGATGAAGAAGTCTATTTGAAGTAAATATGAAAGTGTAAGTATTTATAGGGTTAACGACCCATTTTTTCTGGTTTTACTGACTAAATACACAATGCAACATTCAGCATTCCAACAAAGATTGACAACCACATTATTCAAATTTTGGAAGTTGTATTTATGCTTCAATTAAAAATATCAACTGCATGAAGCTTCATCGGTGACACCTTTGGTTGAAATAGGTAAGTTTTTTTATTAGCAGAAACCTTCATGAAATATATGGAAGATTCCTTACCGAATTATTTTTAAATTAATATTAAAAATTTTATAATTTTTTTTAAGGTTATCAATTATGGGTACAATCGTGAATATTATAAAATTACCACTCAAACCGGTCTATGACAGGTCGTGAGCCTTTTAAACCTAGACCTTCATATCAATATAAATAATTGGATAAACCTAGATTAGTGAACAAAGATTCACTGAAGAACACACTCAAAATATTTTGACTAAATATCAGTTTTGGAAGATTTTAATCAGTTTTAAAACATAAAATGCAGTTTTCTCGCAAATACATTTTCAAACAATAAAAATGAATAAGAAAATATGTTTTGAATATTGAAAGCATTAACTTTGTGGATCTGATACGAACTAAGAGCGAGACGAGAGGTGATGAAGATATTAATCAAACAATTCGAATAGTTGACCAATAAAATTCTCGTTTATTTCACTCCCTATTTTTTCAACGTCCGCCATTTGCATTTTAAAATAATCGAAATTCCATTTACAAAATGGCGGCATAAAGACATTGCAACTAGTGCTGGCCGTAGCGAGCGAGAATAAAGTGTAAAATGACCATTAATATGCAAATTTCATTTGGTGCGCCTCGCAATCGCTTTTAATTCAGCATTTTTACCCACGAGGCGTTTAAATTACTAATAAATATCGAACTTTTATTCGGATTTCAGCTGGCAATTAGAAAAAATCCCGGAAGGCTTTGCACGTACGTTTTTGAACCAAATAACAATATTTTATGACCCAATTAGCGAAATAAAAAGTTGGAGAGAAAACGTAAAATAAAAATACAAATTTCGACATCATGGGTTTTTCGTGAAACTGGTCAAACTTTTAACATATTCGGAGATAACATTCAACCCTCTCGTACTTTAAAAAAAATAGATAAACCATATCTCTAGTGTGGAGTTTATGTATGTAATTAAACAGAAGCAAAATATTTTTATACGGTATTTTTTTCTAGGAATTTCCGAAGGGCTTTTAAATGAGGTATATTTGTTTTTGAGGCAGTATAATATTATTAATTAAAATGTCAATAAATGATATTAAATTACATGTTTAGGTAAAATTATGTGTATTTTTTCCAAAATGACAAAGCAGTACGATGAATATGAATTTTACAATTTACAGAGCAGGTAAGTTTAAATGTCCAACTATACTGTAGTGTAGTGGTAAACGCGTTTGGCTACTGAGATGGAGGTCTCGGGTGCGATTCCCGGAGGAGTCGAAATAACTGTAAGTGATTTTTCACTCGTGTATTTATTAAATATTAGCCTGGACTGGTACCTACTTATATAAAATATAGTGTCTTATGCACTATTGGGTACGGGTAAAGGTAAGAAGAAGTAGATGTAGAAATATTATCAGTTAAGAAATAAGAATTGTTTAACCAATAGAGGAAAAACCCGAAAAACCTTTACATTTAGAGGCTTTTCTGAAGGTAAGATAGAGTAAGGATAGGGAAGGTAAATGTGAAAAATATATCACAAACACCAAAACCAATTAAAAATATATCTTTCTTGAATTTATTTTGCGCTTTGCGGGAATAGAACTGCGGGAAATTTCGTAGTTGAGCGTCAACCCAACTATGCCACGGGGCCTGTCGCTCACCATCACATCGGCTTTCGGACGAGAGGATAGAACGCAAAACCATACATTCATGCATCTTCTCATACATACCCGCCGATAATCCCGACTCCTGACCTGACCACGCCCATTAAGTATTTGAATTTGAAGTATTTGAATCATTTAATCGTGACAAGTTTTTTTTAGATAAATCAGAATAAATGAGAATTGTTTACTACGGATAAATCATAGACAATACGAGGATTATAGGATAAAATAATATAAGGCTGTAGAAACGGATGTACCATGTGTTATGTACCACTTTGTCTTTGTACCTTCGTTATGTGAAAATTTAATGGCGGCAGATTCGTAAATTTTTAGAAAACGAATTTTCATTTACAGGAATAAATGCGTATCAACAACATTTTCAAAATATTGTAAATAAATTAACTGGTCAAATTATAAGCTAAAAAAATAATAAGGACATTTTCTAGCGTTGGTTGGGTAAGTGATTATAATCCAGGATTCAGATCACACATACAAATTAAAGAGTTTCTTCTCAAAAAAAGTTTCTTTTCATCTCACCAATAGATATCTGTAGTGAAATTCTAGTAATTCAAGCACAACGTGTTGAAATTAGATCATATAAATAGGAACTTCTAATGATTTGAGTAGTGTTGTTGTCAATCATGTGTAGAATTGGTGAGTGTTACACGTGTGTAAAGCGATCACTTGAATCAGCCTATGACGGTTGTCAGCTCCGTAAATGCCCCGTAAATCTTCATCTTTGATGAGATGTCAAAAAATAATTGTAGATTTGTTTGCAGTGGACAAATTAAATTTAATATAAGGATAATGACAGAAAATATAAGGTTATTTTTTATAATTAAACACTTATATAACCACTTAATGAGTTTTGTGGAGTTGAGTGAACACACGACTAGTTTCAAAAACTATCAGACGTTTTCACCTACAGGTAAATGTGAAAAATATAACTAGTGAAAACAGGTGAAAAGTAAAACTAGTGTAGATGAAAACGTCTGTTAGTTTTCGAAACTAGTCGTGTGTAATGAAATACAACTCATTAAATGGTTAAACAAGTGTTTAATTATTTTTTAAAAATCAATATCAAAAATAGCCATTCCACAAAGTAATTAAATGCCAGATCAATAAATAATATAAATAAGGTCGTAGAAACGGATGTACCATGTGTCATGCACCACTTTGTCTTTGCACCCTCGTTAGGTGATATTTTGATGGCGGCAGATCGCAAATTTGGTAGAAAATGAATTTTTATTTACGGGAATAAATGCGTATCATAATATTTTTTCGTTAATAGAGAATTATCGTACCGGAAACTTGCGTGATGGGGTCTTTGATGTCCTTCTCTTGTATAATGTCATAAAAGTCATCATCAGTCTTCGCATTCCCCTCCAGTCTGCCACGACCGGCCCCTGAAAAAATACATCAGTAATTGGGATTCATAATTCAAACGCGAAAATCCGGCGGAAGTTGACATATTCCTATTAAAAACATGATTAAGGGATGCTATTTTTCTTCGTTAGTATTGCGACATGTACCAAAGTGGCATTTTTTGTTCTATCCGGTACGTTTTCAAAGCTATTCAGAGCAATGATTGTAATATTAATCTGTTTCCGTCTCTTCATTCGTACGACGTATGTTTTTCACTTGCGAAATGAAAATTTGTCGAAAATATTTTTTTTTTTTTGTTTGGTTAAGTGGAAAAGAAAGAAAAGAGGAAACACACATTTGTAATGGTTTGAATTTTACAATATTATAAAATACTGCATGAAAACACGCGCATATTTGAATGCATCGTTGTGTCAAAATTTTAAAGGCAATTGGTAAATAACTTCAATAGGGTTAGAACAAACTTAATTTAACATTTTTAGTATTTATATTCTAATCAATCTATTTTTATTGTAAATTTATTTGTGATCTTTTTTCTGCTTCTCTTTCTTTCTCTTTTCGCCAAAATATACCAAACGGATACTCCCGTCGTAAAAACTCACACGGAAATAATCTTACATCTCACATAATAAGAAATATAAATAACTTATCGGGAATATTATGTAAATGACTTACGTATGTAATATGTTTTGAAAAATAAAATAAAAATAATTTACAAATTCTTATCGTAAACCACATGTACAGAAATAGCCACACATTGAAGTTTTACTTGTACTCTCAAGTTACATATTACCCGTTAAACGTTTTAAAATATAATACCCAAATTATTCGTTTTACTTTGAAAAACAAGAAGCAACATTAAAAAACCATCCCATAGAAGCATACATAGCATTAATGTACTGATATTATAAATATAGATTCGTAGTAAAGAAAAATGCGACGGATATATCTCTGGATGATTTTTGATTACATCTCTTGCCTTCTTGTGACCATAAATCTTTGATTTTCCTCCGAACGACTTAAGTCTTGATCCTATTATTTCGTCGGATTGAACAAAGCCGGCGTAATTCATGGCGGATGATCGCTCTAATCGCTGGGGTAATAGTGTGCTTCACACTGCGCGTAAAAACAATAGACTCCCACCAATCACCTGAGACAGCGACCGTTAAAGGTGTTTGGACATTAACAAAAAAGGGGTAAGTAGATAATTTCACTCTGCGAGAGGTGCCGCACTAATGGTGATCGAGCGATATTTCTGTTAGTTGAAAAGTCCCCTTAAATCTTAAACTAACTAACTAACCATCACCCTGCTTCTTCGCAGGCTAAGATAAGCAAAGAGAGTAGAACGTCACACCAATCCGTCTTTAAACATAATCTTTGCATCATCTATATTCATACATCTCATCATACATACCCGCCGATTATTTTGACCTTTGACCTGATTGTTTCGAGTATTTGACAAGCCTGATCTTGCAAGTTCTTCTCGGTCTTCTTCTGCTCCCTTTTTCAACTACATTCATCTCATAAATTTGTTTTACCGTTCATTCCTCACTCATTCGTCCCACATGCCCAAACCATCTCAACAAAACGTATAAATAATAATAAATAATAATAAATTTGGATAACTTATATAGCGCCATTTTCGTAAAAAAATACCTCAAGGGTATGTATGAGGAGATGCATTGATGTGAAGGAGAATGTTTACGTATAAGAATGTTTACGTATAAATAGTAGTGTGGCGTTTAATTCTCTATGCCTACTACTGCGAAGAAGCAGTGTGATGGTTAGTCAGTGAGTTTGTTAAATACTACAAAAAATGTCAACTGTGCTGAGCCAACATTTAAATTTCAACCAACATACGAATGAAATGCATTGAATACATATGGTACATCCTTAAAAATGATGAATGCAATATAACGAAATTTTGATTTTCAAAGGGGTAAAATGGTAGACGTTATATAAGTGTATAATGTTATCACTTAATTCCAGATTATAAACCCTGGAATGCTCTGCCTTCCATCTTCTTTCTTATAAAAATGATAGATGATCCCCTCAATTGAGTTACTTCCAGTACAAAAATAAATTTCATTCAACTTTGATTCACCTTTAGATTATATTGTCTATGGTTGATGACCCCTTCCTTAAGCTCCAGCTACACGATACACTCCAAAGCTACGCTTGCTTATCCTAAATACCCTGTCAAACGATGTCTGCTAAGCAAAATAAACCCTTGACAGCAACCGTAAGAAATATCGCTCACGGCAAATAATAAAGGTTACTCCAGGAATGTCTTAATCTTGCATTTAAATTAAGACATAAATTTACACAGAGATCGTATCTAAATAATTTGTTTGTTTATAATTGGACAGTGACTAGGTTTATAAAGCATTCTCAGTTTTTTGTTTCGATCTTGTGCGATTTTCAGTTGAACAAAGGTCATTGAGTTATTTTATTTACAATATAAATTGTCCCAACACAGACAAGTCTCTTTAAATCATCAGTATTTATTTTCACCCATTCCCCTACTGGAAATCGAACCCAAGACCTGCAGCACGGTAGCTAGACACGCTAACCATTTTACCACGGAGGTAGATAATTGTTTATTGAATGTTTTTCGCAGATACTTTGTGATACATTTTACAAACTTTATAAAATAAAACAACTTTGTTTTAACCACTTTTTAATGGTACACTTTATCCAACCGGTTTCGACAAGAACCTTGTCATCATTAATGTTTTAGAATTAAGTACATAAACCCTGATGATGACAAGGTTCTTGTCGAAACTGGATAAAGTGTACCAATAAAAAGTAGTTAAAACAAAGTTGTTTTATTTTATAAAGCAGATAATTGTGTAATTTACTATTAGATATATATCCTATGCACCACTAAGTGCTGAAGATAAGGAAATATAGATAAATTTTTATGATATAATATAATAAACATGTAAATATAATATAACTCCAATATTTTTGTGCGGTCTTTTAAATTAAAAAAAAATCCGTGGCATCTCTCAATTCCTTTGTTAAAATAAAATTTTGAAAATTTTGTCGTAAGTTGAGAAAGAGCTATTTCCTTCTAATCAAAACTTTTCAAAACTTTTTTTAGCATCCTCATCAATTTGGACGCTTAGCTAAATTTCTCATTCTAAAGTAATATCCTTCGACCTCATCAGTAAGAGATTTCCCCGGAGCTTTTGCCGAGAGCCAACACGCGCAGTTAAAAATCTACTTAAGGCATGCAAATGGAGATTGCAGTCTTTCTTCAGTCGTGTGACTGTAAAAGTCTTAATTAGATTAAACGAACTTTGACTGAGTGATGAGTTACTTCTTTGTCTTCAGCTCGTCCATGTATATTATTAGATTACTTGGTGTTCTAGTTTCATACAAAGTACCTAGATTAAAGGCGTTTATTTAATCGTTCTGCGACACAGTAGAAGTAAAATTTTAATGTTAACTGTTAATTGTTGAAAAATCTTCAAAGACTTTGCTAGCAGTTACCCAATGTATGAATTCAAGAAACGCAAAATATATTGCAAGGAATAACGTACATTTCATTTAGGTAAAAGCTTACTTTTTTGAACATTTGATTTTAACTTATATTCAGATATGATTATGATGAAATCTCGATTAGTGATTATGATTCTTTCTCGATTATGATTATGATAAATTAATTAATTAATTAATTCATTAATTGATTAATTAATTGATAAATTGATAAATTGATTAACGAATTTATTAATTACCTGATTAATTAATTGATTAATTAATTAATTATCGATTATGATTATGATTAATTCTCGTTTATGATTAAATCGTTTAGTGAATTAGTTTGAGAACACAAATAATTTGGGTAGATGATACGGTTCAAATAAAAAATTAAAAGTAAGTTGAATCACTTCTGCTCATGGACTCATTTTATCTTGTAAGCCTAAGATGCGTTTTTTTTAGAAACGCATCAATATCGCGAAAAATAGCTTTAAAAACACTGCGCATAAAGTTGAAAATAGATCAGCGATGGTGAAATTATGTTAGTATGAGATCGGTTAGTTGATTAATAAATATCAAGACTGCCTTGAAACTATATATGATTATGCCAAGCTTTCTTCGGTCTTGCTATGCTATGTTATGTTATTTCCAACTACATTCACCTCATTGTTTTTAACACTCACTATTTCCTCGTGTTAAAACTATCCCGACACTCCTTTCTTATTTTTATCGGAAATGTCTACTCTATTTTGTCCGTCAATAAAGTATTTAGATGTCATGTACTATATACGTACGTATTTGTTTTACTGTGGTGTATACATATGGAAATTTCCAAACTTTCACAGAGTGATAAATTGACATTTGTCCATAAATTGGTGTTATGACCTTCAACGGATATTTTGTAAATTGATATTTAGTACGGGATCTAACGAAAATTTATGATGTAGGTTCCTGATTTATTATACAGCATGAATAACGAGTTATTGCATTAATATTAATTATAATAGGTACTAACTAAATTTTTACCCGGTAAAATCATGTCTGTTGGTCATTTTTAACAAGTCAATATATTGTACTTCTAACTTTAATATCCGTTGGGATTTTTTTCAGGGCAATATTAAGCTACTAAGATATCAAATAGTCAATAATCAAGTTTTTGTAAAAAATGCACCTGGTCACATTCTCCTGTATGACTACGATATAATATATATATATATATATATATATATATATATATATATATATATATATATATATATATATATATATATAAATATATATATATATATATATATATATATATATATATATATATATATATATATATATATATATATATATATATATATATATATATATATATATATATATATATATATATATATATATATATATATATATATATATATATATATATATATATATATATATATAACATCATAGGGATTTAATGCTTTAAATTGCATTTTTACATTTTAATCAGCGGAATTATTAAATGAAAA
>NW_028282938.1:0-15027 GCF_059751285.1 Brachycentrus maculatus | reverse complement strand
TATATATATATATATATATATATATATATATATATAATATATATATATATTTATATATATACGTACTAAATTCTAAAACATTGAAATACTCATAGTTAATTACCCGTCCCTTACCAAAAACTTCCACGCACTCCGTACACCATATGAAAATGTGATTTAAAAAATATGATTTTAAAAATATGATTTAAAAAATATGATTTAAAAAACTCCTTAATGTTTTAAAATTCAAGAAACAAAAATAGTGTTTTAAGCAGAAAAAAGTAATCACGTTAAATGTTACCAGGGTTAAAAGAAAAAAAATATAAATAAAATCTACAGATATTAGTGCTGGATTTAAGCATCTACTGTGAAATAATGAGAAGTGAAATGTAAACGAAAAAATTATAACAAACAAATATATAAATGACTACGTAACAATTTTTTAAAGCAATTTTCACATATTGATGTAATATATCAAGGTACTAGAAAGTATATTTGAATAAAAAACACCCAAAACATATCATTACGTCTCATATCTGTTATTTTAAATCAATTATTGTTCACGTCGTTGTTATATATACATACATACATTATAATTTTCATCATCGTCGCTATTTTCAGGTACTTTAGCCACAGTTTACGGTAGAATAATAACCTGTAATGTATCTAAATAGGCATGCTTAGATTCGCTTCCGACTTCCACGAATGTCCGTATTATTACAGCCGATAATATCAGTATGTGCGGACCACGATCCGGCATTAGAATGGGTTCAGATAGGATCTCATTACGTGTAATGGTCATTTCTTAAGTTAGGTAAACCGGAAACAAAACAACAGAGAGTAAAAGCACTGTGATTGAATTAAGTTAATTAGAATAAGGTATACTGGTACCATATGTTATACATACATGTATATTATGACACATCTGCATGTCAGTTTAAAAAAATGTATTGAAATCATTGAATGCATCCCCGAAATTAAAAAATTTGACCCCTCCGGAAGGGAGGTGATATGTCACTTACTCCTTTCAACAACATCATAAATCAAAAATCGTCATTTTTCAGCTGTGCATGTTTTCGGAATGCCCAGAAAATGTACTATATCCCAGCAAAAACAACATATTTTTAACTTAAAAATATGACTAACTATATTAAATAGTCCCTTGACTAACCCCTTCCCCTTACTTTCCCCTCTCCTTATTTATAGAAAAATTTTATATTTTAGTTATTATACAGACCTGAATGATGGAAGTTTAACATCTGAAACATGTAGTCTATAATAAAACTCAAGTGGTAAAAAACAAGTGTTTTCTTTAATCATTGTGACATGTCTTACCACAAAGTTAATGCCGAAACAATAAATAAAATATTTTTAACTTAATATTTACCCGCTACAGGGCAGAAAATGTTATTTTTGCATTTGAAGAAAATGTTTTGTTTAATTATATTTTTAAATATAGGTACTAAATATTTTTCAAATGGAGAAAAAACCTTCAGGGTTTACCTAAAAAGATCTGTTGCAGACTAAAAAGTTCAATAAGTGGCTTGATATTTATTTGTATATTTATCTCATTGTGTTATATTTATAAACTTTAAAAACGTTCTCTTGAAAAATCAAGTTTTTTGATTTATGACGTTCTTGAAAGGAGTGAGCTATATGTTATACATACAAGTATATTTAAACGGTTATTTAACCCATCCATATGTCATGGATGTCATTTAAAATAGTTGAAATTATGTAATTAACTAAATTAGTAAAGTATATGCGAAAAATATCATTTTTGTTTTCATGAAAAAATACGACGTTCTTATGCATCGACTTAATATATTATTATAAATTGTAAAAGTGATTACTCACGAAAACGGCGCTATATAAATTGCCTAATTAATAAACCATTTACACCTAAATGGTGATTTGTTTTTCCGCTTTATTGTGGTTATGTCACGAGAAATCTACTTTTTTCTGAAGTTTAGAAAGAAAACCTAGGTAATATAATGTATTTTATTGAATGTATCAACCGTGACCAAATACAAATAGAATATCAGTAGGCCTCTGGTGAATGTGCCACCTAATTATTTACTAAAAACAAATCGAAAAAAAAATTAGTTTTCAATTATTCACAAAAAACTGTTTTTCTACAATGACTTTCGAAATTTCGCCGATACTGACAGATTGCGCGTTGCGCACATTTTGAAATAAAATATTTCATTACGGAAAATCATATTTTATCACAACGTTACCGTAGAACGGGGCTACTTGAACTTTGATGTGTTACTTGAGCCCAGTACAAAATAAAATACATCTGCATTTGGTCTACAATAATGAACGCATCGACATGATTCATTGTTTCGTTGACAGGTGACACTTATTGTCACGATACTTCGATCGATACCACGATCTAAATATTTTTTTTGTACTGGGCTCAAGTTACAAATCAAAGTTCAAATAGCCCCGTTCTACGGTACTTAAAAGGCCATAAAAAGATAAGAAAAAAAATATTTTTGAGTTATTTTAAATTTTATTTTTATTAATTACGGCAGCATCTATAGTCGAGTTGAGTAAGCTTTTTATAAAGCGGAGACCCTATTTTAAATGTAAGATTCTTATGGATTTATTTTACGTACTAGGAGACGCCTGCAAACTTGTCATACGTTTTTCACTGCAGTATCTATGGTCGAGTATAGTAAGCTTTTTACTAAGCAAAGAATTATTTTTTCATTATTCTTTATATTTCTAATAAGCCTAAAGGTATAATTTGTTTTGTAGTTTAATCTTTGAATCGTCAAATATACCAAGTTTTCTGTAAACCTAATTAATCATCATGCCGCTTCCCCGCAAGAGAAGGCAGATAGAATAGAACGCCACACTTATCAGTATTTGCAAACAATCCTCGCCTCATCCACATTCATATATCTTCTCATACATACCCGCCGATTATTCCAACACTTGACCTAACCACACCCAAGTATTTCAAATACTTTGGGCGTGGTCACGTCAAGGGTGCCGAGTTTTCCTCGGTTTTATCCTGCTTCTATTACCAACCACATAAGCCTCATATATTTTTTAACTATTATATCTCCACTCATTTGATTTACATGTCCAAACCAGATCAACAAACCTTTCTTAATTTTATCGATAATGCTTATCTCGGTCTTGCATTATTTCCTTATTATATCGCTCACTCCTTTGAGAACGTCATAAATCAAAAATCGTCAATTTTCAGTAGTGCATGTTTTCGGAATGCCCAGAAAAGGTACTATATCCCAACAAAAACAACATATTTTTAACTTAATATTTACCCGCTACATGGCAGACAATGTTGTTTTTGCATTTTGAAGAAAATGTATTGTTTCATTATATTTTTAAATATAGGTACTAAATATTTTTCAAATGGAGAAAAAACCTTCAGATTTTACCTAAAAAGATCTGTTGCACACTAAAAAGTTCAATAAGTGGCTTAATAATTATTTTTACAACATTTTATTATATTTTTAAACATTAAAAACGTTCTCCTGAAAAATCAAGTTTTTTGATTCATGACGTTCTTGAAAGGAGTGAGCGATATCACCATTTGAACATCTACATATCAAACATCGTTTTGCCGCACATTTATCTGAGAGAATCCTCATACAAAAAGAGCCAATTACCTTCACCCACGTGTCTGGGAGAGCTTCCGGTGAGTGCGCGGGTGATTGGATCATCTCGGTTCACCGCCAGCTAGTTCCGGATCACTTATCTTCACATGAATCGGATATCCGGCGCAATCACTTGGATGTTAGGTGCTCGGGAAAATAAGTTCTGTTTCCTGTAAGCTATTTTCTCCAATAATATTATATTCCAGTTTTATATACGTAAAATAATATCGACAGCGAAGCTCAAAGTTTTCACTTTTTAAAATGGTTTTTGCGGATACATCATTGCACATTTTATTCAAACTTATGGTATATTTTGACATCTCAACATAGATGAAGAAGAATATGGAAGTCTGGGCATTTACGGGGCTCAGGACCGTCATAGGCTGGTTTAAGTGATCACATTACCACGTGTAACATTCACCAATTCATCCCATTATCGACAACCACACTTTTCAAATTTTTGGACACACTCAAAATGTTGTTATAAATATAAATATTTATAATTTATTATTTATTTTATAATTTATTATAAATATTTATAATTTATTATTTATTTATTAAATACAAAGTTATAAATATTTACAGTACGTACACTTTGTTTTTAACCACATTATTTATTTTCCCTCCAGCCGATTTCTAAAAATGCCTTGTCATCTTCAGGGATGGACAAGCACTGAATATTATACATTTTTTTAA
Organism: Brachycentrus maculatus; assembly: GCF_059751285.1. Lineage (NCBI taxonomy): Eukaryota > Metazoa > Arthropoda > Insecta > Trichoptera > Brachycentridae > Brachycentrus > Brachycentrus maculatus. The sequence goes on along the minus strand of NW_028282938.1, from coordinate 10,717 downwards.
AATACAATTTTATTTTTCATTTCGACAACTTAAAACTGCGATTATAACTACTTTATTTGAGGTACTATTTTCTCAGCCCATTTCCACAAATAACTTGTCCTTTTCAGGGGTGGATGAGCAACAAACCGTGCATTAATGCATTGAAGTAAAAATTGTACTACGCGTTCGTATTCAGATAACTAAAAATCATATCGACAACTTAAAACTTAAATTTTAAGTATTTTTATTTATGATACTATTTTTCCATCCTGTTTCGATACATTACTGAAGAAGATAAGGTATTTGTCTAAACCATATTTGCTTGAGGAGATGCATGAATGCGAAAGAGGCGAAGATTTCTTCCAAAAACGGATCGGTGTGGCGTTTTATTATCTCTACATACCTCTGCGCGGAAAGAGCGTGAGCGCGGAAAGGTTAGTTAGTTCGTTAGTAAAACTTCAAACTGGATCACTAAATGCTGGCAACTACCAAAAAAACAAAAACAAAAAACTAAAAAACACTTGATTTTTCAACGTTTTTAAAGTTAAAAAATATAGCACAATGTATTAAAAATAAATATCAAGCCACTTATTGAACTTTTTACTGTGCAACAGATCTTTTTAGGTAAAACCTGAGGGTTTTTTCTCCATTTGAAAAATATTTAGTTTATTTAAAAAAATAATTAAACAATACCTTTTCTTCAAAATGCAAAAGCAACATTTTTTGCCCTGTAGCGGGTAAGTATTAAGTTAAAAATATGCCTCTTTTGCTGGGATATAGTACATTTTCTGGGCATTCCGAAAACATGCACAACTGAAAATGGACTACAGTTGATGTATGACGTTCTTGAAAGGAGTGAGAGGTATAGTATGTCCGTTCAAGTGAAATGGAACAAGTAAATTCGTTTAACAATGAGAGTGGAAGACTTTCATAACTCGACCTTATGAAGTGTATTTATTACTTTACTTCGATGAGTTGTTTTCAACATATAATTTAAGACCCCACTCACACTGTCTGCTGTGCAATGTCTTTTTGCAAGGTGTACCCATGATCCATGGGTAATATTCAGTTCAGCTTTCTAAACACGAGTTGTTGATCAGCCCTCACGGTAGCTATAAACCACTATAGTTTGATTTTATTAATAATTATAATCATAAGGCAGCTTGTTAATTTTTATTTATATATTATCGGTGATGTTGCAGACATTGCTGAATACCGTACACGATGCAGTGCTCTATGCACCATTGGGTATTGCTGTATCACATTTGTCCGACGATGTTTATACTATTATATATATATATATATATATATATATATATATATATATATATATATATATATATATATATATATATATATATATATATATACATATATATATGGCCTTTATGTAGCCCTTATATGTCGTTATATATTTAAAAAATGTTGCGTTATAATTTATATGAGTGCGAACGAAACTATGACGGTGGAAATGTTTTATGATTTTTATTTATTTATTATTAATTGATGTAAAAATACTAACTTTTAGAAAAATAACGCGTTATAATTTATTAACACTTTATATTATTACATCGGTTACAAAATTATACAAACCTGACGATACATTTTAAACTAACCTATATTTTTTATTTAAATTAGTACCTACCTAGGGTCATAAATTAAACAGGGTGTATCGATCAATGAACAGAAAAGCTAAAAATTTTAATTTAGGAGTAATATATATTTTTTGTATTATAAAGTTTGAATAAACTAAAGAATCATTGAAAGATAAAATTGTAAATACCTTATTACAAATGTTCGGCTAATGGGTGTAATTGAGTAGGGTTAGGTTAGGTTGAAATCTGGTTAGGTTCAGTTACGTTAGGATACAGTGCTCTACGCACCGTTGGGTGGTCAATAGTAGTAAAATAAAATTGCATGGATGGATCCTAATGGAAACCACAAGTTTCTACATCAGACCTGGTCATGTGGCTAGAGCTTTCAGAGCAGTTGAGTAGGGTTAGGTTATATTAAGATGCAGTGCCCTATGCACCATCGGGTGCAGATAGGGATCAATAACAGTTGAGTATAATAAAATTAAAAAATATATTGATATAAAAATTCCAAGAAACCAAGAGTCTCTATAACGAACCTGTTAAAATGGCGGGAGCTTTCATAGCAGTCGAGTAGGGTTAGGTTAGGTTGGAGTCATGTTAGGTTAGGTTAGGCTAGTATTCAGTACCAATGCACTATTTGGTGCAGATAAAGGTCAGTAGTAGTAAATGGATAAGTCCGAATGGATACCAAGAGTCTTTAAACCAGACTTGGTAATGTAGCGGAAGCTTTCAGAACAGTCGAGTAGGGTCAGGTTAGGCTGGAGTCAAGTTATCCTAAGCTGTAATAAAATGACAAAACATTTCCTGACGTCATCTGTTTCCGTCTCGCAGACGAGCTGGCGCGGCAGAACCGCATCACGCAGGAGATCCTCGAGCACTACCTGCAGCGGCGGCTGTTCCCGGGGCGCGCGGCCGCCCTGCGCCCGCCCTCGCTGGCCGACATCCTGCCGCGGGCGGCGCCGCCCGAGGCCGGCCTGGACTCGGGCGGCACCGGCGAGGACGACCGCGAGGAGAACCTGCAGAGCGTCGAGAGCGAGCAGGTCAACTCGGTCTATGAAGAAGGCACGTCACGGTTTTTACAATTAATGAAGGGTATAATAGGTGACGGATATTTTCCGGGTTATCCAACATTTATAACTTCGCTCAAGACTGCAGAGCAAGTAGGTGACTCGGTCTGTGAAGAAAGCACGTCACAGTTTTTTCAATTACTGATAGATGGCGGGTATTTTCTGGGTTATCCAACATTTAGAACTTCGTTCAAGCCTGAGCAAGTAGGTTACTCGTTTTTAAAAAAAAAATCAAGAAGAAAATTCATGTTTTTTTTATGAATGCAATGGAAAACAGGTATTTTCCGGGTTATTTTCCAACATTTGACGTTGGATTTTTCTAAGAGCGTGCGGATACGTTTGACGTTGGATCTTCCCTTGAGCTGGCAGAGTAAGTAAGTAACTTGTCCTATAAAGAAGGTTAGTCTCAGCTTTTGAATTACTGGCATAGGTAACGGGTATTTTCCGAGTTATCCAACGTTTGAAACTTCCATAGAAGAGTCTTATAATGTATTGTCTACTTTGCGCGGAAAACAATTTATGCAATTAGAGCTCTAATTAACGTATATGTTAGGAGTTTCCACGTTCCGCTTCCTTGTTCTTACCAAACTGCACTACGAGTTTACCAGTAGCGTAGAATATGTAAATAATATAAGATAATATAAGTAGCGTAGAATATGTAAATAATGTAAATAATATAAGATAATAAGACAAAATAATCTTACAAAATATTAGTAAATTTAAGTATAAAAAATAATCCACTATACTCGTAAATGTCCACTTTTCGACATTTTGGACATCTCAAAAAAGACGAAGAAGAATATACATGTTTGAGTATTTACAAAGTTTACGACCTTTCTTAGCTTAATGCTTCTGTATCAGATCCAGGAATAAGTAGAGGATAGCAAACTACTCAAAATTCAGGACTGATTTCGATCTCGAGACTTCATCTTGTTCAGAGCTGTCTCTCTCTTATCGCATCTTAAATCTGTGGTCCAGTGTTATCTTTACCACAGAGATTCACGGGCAGCTGTAACACCACAAATGGGCCTCATCACCCTCATCATCCTAGATATTATTTCTAACTATTGTAGATTGGTTTTCCAATAAAACAGGTGTATTTTTAAATGGGGTAAATTAATTGATAAATTGCGTGATTGAGTTACTCTTTTTCCTCCCTTAAGGCTGTATTTGCAAACATCTTATTCATAAAGCGATCAGCTGCGCTAAGAGCCTCACGTGTCTCCACTTTTTAATTATTTTTTTTAACTCCTTATCTTTCAATAACTCTTTTCTATTCAAAACCATATATTTGTTGTAAATCAATAACGTTTAATGTTACCTGGGCTTCAAGAAAATTAAGTTGCGGGCTATCGATTATCCTCTTGAGGTAGTTTTATTTTTACGAAAATGGCGCCATATAAATTATCGAAAATTATTATTATTATTATCCCGCCTTAAGATTGACCAGCACTGGATAAGATGAATAAAACTAGCCTATGGAACTATGTTTGTACCGTCAATCTGCCTGTATTACATGGATTTCCACTTCACCGAATTGCACGCCAGTTATGTGAATAGAGTCACATACACTCATATGGTCTGAAACCAGGCTAATTATAATATCATTGTAAAAAGTCACAACGGATATCATATTTTTAACATCTTAATAAAGATGAAAATGAATATGGAAATCTGGGTATTTACAGGGTTTATTATGACTTGTCATAGGCTGGTTAAGTGATCACTTTACATATATGTCACATTTACCGTTCTCTCCAAGATTGACACACTACTCAAATTTTGAACATCTACATACATCATTAATCTTATGACAATGTACATGTGAGTTTACTAGAGACGTCTATGGTTGTTTTGAGATCCTTTTATTTAGATGTTTAATTTTTTTCTTCTTTTTCTTATTACTCATTAATGGGGGTTGTGACCCTTGTCGTAGAAATGACTCTTCTCCAGTTATCCCTTATCCGCACTCCAATAGTGCATAGGGCACTGCTTCATATAAATGCAGTGTTATCTTGATCATTAACACACGAAGGAAAGGTGATCAGCCCTCCGCTTCAGGTACCAGTCCAGGGTAATATTGAATAAATATTACAGTGAAAAAATCACTTATATTTATTTGAATCGAACCCGGGGCCTCCAGAACGGTAGCCGAGCGCGCTGACCATTACACTACGAAGGTAGACTATATATATATATATATATATATATATATATATATATATATATATATATATATATATATATATATATATATATATATATATATATATATATATATATATATATATATATATATATATGTATAAATATATATATATATATATATATATATATATATATATATATATATATATATATATATATATATATATATATATATATATATATATATATATATATATATACATAAATATATATATTTATATATATATATATATATATATATATATATATATATATATATATATATATATATATATATATATATTTATATTTATATGTATATATATTCACATCTTTTTACAGTTAACAAAATATTTATTTTAAAATTCTTTCAGACTCTTTTCATTCTTCATACATTCAGGCATCTCATCATACATTTTCAAACCCTTAAACATTAAACAAATTTGTGACTTAGTTTTTTTCAACAATGGCAGTCTTATTTTATCTTTATTTCTAGTGATATGTTCATGAAAAACACTATTTTATCCTTAAAATATTTGGTTAATTTATCATTTAAAAATTTGTATGTATATAACGATCAGCATATTTAATTTTAGTCTCTTTTTTAAAGATAACCAGTTGAGTTATTCTCTTATTTTTTCTAAATAATTATATCTTTTTTTCTTGAGCACCATTCTCATCTCTTAATTTTGTACAATTTCCAATTTATTTGAATGTTGATATCAATATAAATAAAGATATTTTTTGACGAATCCCAAATTCTGCTCCACACAGAAAAATTCAAAAGATCAAATACCTTACGAGTTATTGCATTATATTAACGACTCTAACACTTGTTTTTATCTCAATTGAAATCTCTCTATTTGTATAAAAGGAAGCAACGTATCTCTTATTTTTTTACCAGCCTCCTAAAGACATTGCGCGATAAAATTCTTGGCCAACAGCGACCAATTAGAGCACGTATGTATGTAAATTACGTTATGTAACGTACGAAAAGTCGGCTGAATGTCAACCCGGAGCAGGAATGTGAGCATTTCGCAGTAAACCTGCTTTCCGCCACCTGACCGTACTGCTAGGGGGGCACATAGACAGTCGCTGTCTAGCAACTCTAGAGATTCTTGATCTAGTTTTCTCCTCAACAGAGAGGCATTAGGCTTTTTGCTTTGGTAATTATTTTTTTACAATATTTTTAGTTTGTCCAAATGCTTGATTTCAGCGAACTTTCAATTATAAATTGTTTTCACAACATTTTGAGTGTGTCCAAATCTTGTTCACAAATACTTGTTCAAAATACTTGTTCACAAAATCTGGATTATCTCCAATTGCAGGAGCTATTTTCATATTATTTTTTGACATCTCATCAAAGATGAAGAAGAATATGGAAGTCTGGGCATTTACGGGGCTGACGATCGGCATAGGCTGGTTTAAGTGATCACTTTACACACGTGTAACATTCACCAATTCTACCCATTATTGACAACAACACTACTCAAATTATTGTTGTTCTATATATATGAACCAATTTTGAAAAAAATCTTGATCTTGAATCACTAGAACTTCACTAGAGACATCTATTGGTGAGATGTCAAAAATATTGTAAATTGTTTTATCTTATTTGAGTAAAATTTATTTAAGTAAGTTCAATTTATAATAAGTAATAAGAATAATAAGTAAAACAAAAATAAAATTCTCTTTAGATGGAAAAATCAGACACTGATTTTCTTTTTTAAATAACACATATTTTCTACATTTTTGGTAAGATTCTCGAAAATTTCTTTATTAATTGAAAGCGTTTTTTGACATCTCAACATAAATAAGGAAGAATATGAATATCTGGGCATTTACAGGACTTACGACCATCATAGCCTTGGTTGATCAAACCAAGCCTTTGACGGTCGTAAGCCCTGTAAATGCTCAGGGTTTCATTTTTCTTCTTGTTCTATTTTAAGGTGTCAAAAAAGGATTAATTATTTTTATTTATTTAGTTTACCAATTTAAAAAACATTTGTTTCTTTTTCTGTTAGGAAAATGGTAAAAATAAAGTACTACCATCACGCCGTTTCTCTACTGGGGTAGGTAAAGAGGATGGAATGCCACACTCTTCTGTCCTGACATACACTCCTAGCTTCCCTCACATCCATACATCTAGTCATACATGCCCTCCGATTACGAAGACTTTTGGGTTCTGATTGATCTGGTCGTGCCAAGTCTTTTTTGGCTGCCTTCGTTCTTTTCTCCCGTTCCATTTGCCAAATATACTTATATAGTCATTCTATCGTTGTCCATTCGCTCCATATATTTAAAATATAGAAAAAGCTTAAAAAATACGAGTTATGGACATTTCGCATTTAAAATTTGCCAAAATGTATTTAGGTAGAACCAGACAAGCAATTGAAAAGGATTTAATTGTAAAATATAATACATATTTCTCAAAAAAAATGATACCTTTTTTTGTTGATGTTAAAGAATTGTATACTTTTACATTATTTTATTGAATGTGCTTACTCACAATATGGGATACAATATCTCCTTTTAAAGAAAGCAACTTATTATCTAATCAAATTATTATACAATATAATTCAAATAACTTAAGAGTTGACGAGTTAAGTATTGGGTATTAGTTAATTGATCAAGTACCTACCGGAAAAAAGAAAATCTATGACTTTTTATGACGGCCAATGAAAACGAGGACATTAAGACGCCAATAATTATTATAAATGGAATTCCTTTTTAATTATATACACAAATTTATAAATAAATATAGTTTAGTTATTATATAACATTCGAGAAAGGTAGGCAGTGCTGGATTTAATTGTGACGGGCAGAAAAGTATTTAAAATTAAACAAATAATTTACATTGAAAATAAAATATAAGGTAAATTTATTATTTTTTTAGATTCGATTATTTAAAGGTAATCACATCAATTAGTGTGTGAATTTTTTTGCGTTTAGCGTATTTATCTCCTTATAAGTTTGAGATAACTCATTTCAACTGCATTCAGTCTACTTTCATCCTTCTTTTGCCAACTTCATGTTTCACTTCCATACATAAGGGTTGAAACCAAGACTGCACTAGGTACTGAAAATTTAGTTTTCGCTCATAGGGTTTTATTTGGTATAACTGAATTAGATGCACCATATACCCTGTTCCCAGAATTCACTCTGCTTTGTATATCATTATCAATCATTCCATCCCTTGAAAACATACTACTTAAATATACGAAATCATCTACTTGTTCAAAAATTTCACCTTTAACTACTATTTTACAACCAGATCTAGATTCATCTCTTTCAAATACCATGACTCTGGATTTACCAACATTCCTCAGCAAATCCTTGCACATATTTGACACTACCGCCTGCAGATGTTCTCTACTATCGGCAAAACGAATTTGCGGCAAAACTTTGTATGATAGATGTTCAAATGGTATACCACCAAGGCTGAGATAAGAATTATCGATAAAATTAAGAAAGATATGTTGGGATAGTTTGGGGGTGTCAATCGAATGAGCGAAGAAATAACAATATAACAAATTTATGAGGTGAATGTAGGTAATAAAAACAGAGGAAGACCTGAGATAACTTGGCATCATCAAGCATTTCAAATACTCGAATGTGGTCAAGTCAGGAGTAGGGGTATTCGGATATGTATGAGATGATGCATGAATGTAGAAGACGCAAAGAATGATTGCAAAGACAGAGTGGTGTAGCGTTATATTCTCTCTGCCTACCCCCGCGGAAAGTGACGTGATAGTTAGTTAGATTTTATTATTTTCTATTTTAAAACTGTATTGATTATTTGCCTAATTTTAAACATGTTCGTCTAAACAAAAATACTAATTTATAATTGAAATTGTTGGTTAATCTACATTAGTGCTTAACCCAAATCACTCGTTCAAGGTAAAGACAATATCATTTGCATACTAGTTTATCAAGCGCAATTTGTCATTAGCGAGTACGCGTACGCATTTTGATAAGATTACTTATTTGGTGTCAAATTAAATTATTCTTGCCCGTCACGTATACTTTAACTGTTAAATAATGAGCGAGAAAATACATGGATAAGACAACAAACTAGAATTGTGAAAATGACTTAGTAAATATATTTATGTATATATATATATATATATATGTATATTTATATATATATATATATATATATATATATATATATATATATATATATATATATATATATATATATATATATATATATATATATATATATATATATATATATATATATATATTATATATATTTTATATATATATATATATATATATATATATATATATATATATATATATATATATATATATATATGTGTATATACATATATATATATAAATATATATATATATATATATATATATATATATATATATATATATATATATATATATATATATATATATATATATATATATATATATATATATATATATATATATATATATATATATAAATATATATATATTTATATATATATATATATATATATATATATATATATATATATATATATATATATATATATATATATAAATATATATATATATATATATATATATATACTTATAAAAAATGACTTAGTAAATATATTTATGTATATATATATATATATATATGTATATTTATATATATATATATATATATATATATATATATATATATATATATATATATATATATATATATATATATATATATATATATATATATATATATATATATATATATATATATATATATATATATATATATATTTATATATATATATATATATGTGTTTATACATATATATATATAAATATATATATATATATATATATATATATATATATATATATATATATATATATATATATATATATATATTTATATATATATATATATATATATATATATATATATATATATATATATATATATATATATATATATATATATATATATATATATATATATATATATATATATATATATTTATATATATATATATGTGTATATACATATATATATATATAAATATATATATATATATATATATATATATATATATATATATATATATATATATATATATATATATTTATATATATATATATATATATATAAATATATATATATATATATATATACTTATAAAAAATGACTTAGTAAATATATTTATGTATATATATATATATATATATATATGTATATTTATATATATATATATATATATATATATGTGTATATACATATATATATATAAATATATATATATATATATATATATATATATATATATATATATATATATATATATATATATATATTTATATATATATATATATATATATGTGTATATACATATATATATATAAATATATATATATATATATATATATATATATATATATATATATATATATATATATATATATATATATATATATATATATATATATATATAAATATATATATATATATATAAATATATATATATATATATATATATATATATATATATATATATATATATATATATATATATATATATATATATATATATATATTTATATATTTTTATATATATATATATATATATATATATATATATATAAATATATATATATATATATATATATTTATATATAAATTATATATATATATATATATATATATATATATATATATATATATATATATATATATATATTTATATATATATATATATATATATATATATATATATATATATATATATATATATATATATATATATATATATATATTTATATATATTTACATATATATTTATAAATATATATATTCATACAATTCACACGTCGTTCCATGTGTGAGTTCGCGGCAGTATCTATTGTTGATTTGAGTAAGTTTTA